>NC_092877.1:288033936-288333936 GCF_028372415.1 Notamacropus eugenii
TTGGTATTTTATATTTCAAAGAATGTTAGGAAAATCCTGCTACTTAGAAAGAACTGTATTTACTCGATCATCTTCAATTTCCACATTAAAATGTTCTACATATGAAGTTTCCATAGATATATAGGTAGATAATTAAATTAATGTACAGATAAAACAATTAACCATGCAGCTATATAAATATACAAATGAATGCAGTATGGTTTGGTGGAAAGTATACTCTGACTAATGAGAGACCTGTGTTCTAGTTTTGTCTTATGTTATTTGTTAAATGAATAGACACGTAAGACTTACCCTATTTGTGTCTCAAGTGCATCTTTCTTAAAATTCAGAATTGTTAAATGTTCTTTTATGTTTATTACTCCAACATTATCAAAGCTTTTTGATATACAGCACATATTTCATTTTTGACCTTGTATTCACAGGGTGTGGCCCAGGGTCTGGCACATACTAATCCCTTAAATACTTATTAAATTGAATTGAATGGTTATCTCTTGAACTGGATCTCCACAGGTGAAGGTCCTTCAACAAAAAGATAAGTTTGGGAGGCCTGTAGTGAGAGGGCTACATAGAGGAGGGGGAAAGACTTAGTTTTCCAGAATCCCTACCCTATATGAAAGACACAATGAAGATGAAAATCAAGGAATGAAGTCCATAAATAGGAGATTAGATTCTAGAGTATTAAAGAGGAGGAAAGGAGAAATATATGAATAAAATTAATATTTCTTAGAAAGGATTATTTTAGGTAGACAAATGAATTCAAGTTAAGTGTAGTGTAGGACCTGCTCACAGTAGGAGTTTAAGAAATTTATTTTGAATTGACCTGTATGCAATGCAGTTCAGTGACTACTTTGTTGGAGGCAGTAGATATAAACATCCCCCACCAAGTTTTTGACTTCAAGAAACTTATGCTTTATTGGGGGAAGGCGAATATTATTGAATATAAGAAACAAAATGGTGAAAGTAAGTTAATAGGAAAAGAGATCAGGATAGGGAGGATGAGAAAAATTAAAAGAGACAGAGAAAAAGAGAAGGAGAAGAGAGACATAGAGATACAGAAGGACAAAGAAGACAAAGATGAGACAGAAAGAGAGAGAAAGAAAGAGAGAGAGAGAAAGAGAGAGAGAGAAAGAGAGAGAGAGAAAGAGAGAGAGATAGAAAGAGAGAGAGAGAGAGAGAGAGAGAGAGAGAGAGAGAGAGAGAGAAGGAAGGAAGGAAGGAGAGAGAGGAGAGACAGAGACAGAGAGAGAAGAGACAGAGACAGAAAAGGAAAGGAGAGAGATGCACAGAAAAAAGGCAGACTATTAATAAAAATATACTTTTAAAAACACTTTGTTTTGCAAAGCATTTCAAATTAATTTCCTTATATTATTTTGACAGCAGGCTTACGACAGAAAAGGAAAATCCATCTCAACAGGCAGTGGTCCATCCAGTCCAATCCATACATAAACATGAATGCTCACACCACAATACTTGATAAGCGGTCATTCAGCCAGCTCATAATTCTCATGAATAACCATTATTTCTTATAGTGTGTCTACTGTAATATCAAATTTGCTTCGGAGTAGAGCATGTTTATCATACTGTTACATCATCCTCTTTGAATTTCTGATACCTTTTGAGTAGAGCTTTAAAAAAAATAGAATACTCTGATTTTAGATATTTCATTTTTATTCTTTAGACCTTAGTGATTTTTAATTTGAGGAAAGATTTTTTTTCCTGAAAGTCTCCATAGTCTTCATCAGAGGGCCTTAATGTGGGTTCCCTGAATAGTTGTAAAATATATCAATATAAATAGATATATGTACACACACATATATACACACACACAAACATATGTAATAACTTTAATGCATTTAATTTCCTTTGTAATCCTATGAATTTTATTTTATATATTTAAAAACATTATTCTCAGAAGGGGTCCACATAGTTTACAAGCCTTCCAAAGGTCTCCATTAAATACAAAAAAAAAAAAAAAAAAGAAAAAATTAAGAATGCCTGCTTGATTCACTTCTTTAAAATGATTGTTTCTATTTCTGTCTCTCTGCTTCTGTTTGTCTGCGTGTCTTTCTGTCCATGATCAAATGCTTTTTAAGGTGCCACTATCAAACAGCTAGCTCATTTTAAACTTGTAATTCATTATAATCTTTTTCGGGAAAAGACAGAACAAAATGATAGTCTTTCCATGCCCACCTTCCCATAATTGTGAGGTTGATTTTTGAACCTACGCATGAGTTTACATTTAGGCCAACTAAATTTGATCTTATTTGATTTAAGCCCACTATTTTTGCCTGCCAAGATTTTTTTTGAATCTGTTATCAATTGTATTGGATAAACTTTTAAAATATGTATCATCTTAAAATTTGATGAGCATATCTTATGGTTTTATTTACAGCTTTATCTAAATCACTGAAAAATATAAGCAGAGCAGGGTGAAATATAGATCCCTGGAGTACTCCTAGTGATATTATACCAAATTTGCAAAGAGAAAACTTAGACTGAGATCAATTTATCATTAAGCAAGCATCTATTCTGCCTACTTTGTGCCAGCCACTTTTTCAGCGTTGGGAACACAGTGACAAAAATGAAACAATCTCTGTACCCAAGGAACTTATATTCTATGAGAAGACTATATAACACAAATGTAACATACCTCATAAGTCAGATAATTTGATCCACTTAGACCCTAGTGCTAGCTCAACTAAACATTCTGACTCTTGAATTTTGGCTCAGCATCCTAGCCAAAAAGAGAAGGTAAAATTTTGAAAAACGGACTGAAGGAAGTTTGAGAAATAAAGTTTCAATGGAGAAAGATGAGGCCAAACAGCATTTCCTGCTAGGGTCCAAGAGTTTGATGGCTGCCAGGCCCAAGCAATTGTTCTATGACAAGGAACAATGACTGAGTTTCCTTGGGAATGACTATAGCATCTGATTGGATGACTCTTTCCAGGCCAGCCATGTCTCATTTCTCTCTAGGCTACACTCTAGACTTCCTCTATCATGCCCCTGAGGCAGATAACTCACCCATCCCTCCACCTTCAGTTTTCTTTTATGTGTTATTTCTCCTCATTAGAAAGAGTTTAAGGTGCTCAAAGGCAAATACTCTCTTTCTACTTATATTTGTATTTCCAGATCTTAGCACTATGTCAAGCACAATGAAGGAATTTAATAAATACTTATTAACTGACTGCCACAACACTACCCATCCAATTCAACCACCCTTCTGTATCTATCTGTTTGTGGCATCAAGTAAACCTTTATTACTTCTTCCTTAATTATGTTTTACCTGTTCTTTTATTCTGATTATCACTTCACTTAAAAACACACGTGACTGGCTGCAGATGTACACATTTTGTTATGTGTAAATTAAAAGTAGTGAGATCATGTGGCAAAGTTTAATGGGGCTTTACCTTCATAAGGTGTAAATAGCTAGAAGGCACCCTTTCAAACTTCAGTAACTTAAAGTCACCTGGGGGTGAGATCAGGCCAAATAATTGATCTTGTCTTCACTGTTTCTTTGACCGAACTCTACTACCATTTTTGTGTCACTGTCACATAAGAATGGTGCTGGGAAAGGTGACAAGATTGGCTGTAGACAGAGATACATCAGGAAAGGAAGCACAGTTCTCCTTGCTTCCTTTATGTTCACATCTGTAGTTTAGATATTTTTTCCCCAAAGGTAATATTTACATTTTTCATTTAATCTGTAATTGAGTTAAAATCTGAAGTTTTAAAGAATAAACAATGGGTTGACATTTCAACCCATTTGAGAGATGGAAGTAACTGGGTGAGTATAAAGTAGTTCCTTAATATTTCATCTGGTAAAGCCAAGCAAAAACCCCATTCCAACTCCCTGCAAGGGTAATCTCCTTTTTCTTTCTCTCTCATCTTTGTGAAGGCTTGAGTTGGAAAGAAAATAAAGTTAGAAGAAAATACTCCTTTGGGCTTACGGAATGAAAGTACTTAAATGGAATAAATACGGACCATTACGCATTCATGTTTACAGTCACTTTTCTATGGTTATTGTCACATTAAACTAAGCTTCAACATACTCTCACTTTCTTGCTTTTTCCATATTTTATTTAGCAAGCTATTACACAGCAAAGATTGAGGCATGCTGCAGATAACAGCAATTATTACCATACTGGATAAATAACCTAGCTCTTGTAGGCAATAAGTCTATTCTCCTGTAACTCTAACAAATAACATACAATCTAAGTCAAAGAAGCAGTTGAAAATTTGATAATGGCTCAAGGTCCTAGAGAAAAGTAGGGGGAAAATGTTCAAGTACTGAACTTATTGAAAAAGGCAAATGCAGTAGTTTTCAAATCTATGGACTTTCTTGTTAAAGGAAATGCTTCTTCTCTTTACCTGTTAAACTCATCTCTACAGGATATACTGTCTCCCGATATATCTATGTGTAGTTTTCCTTTTTTGTCACTAGGCATGTCAGAGTGACGTGCAATACTAAGGCCACTGAAGTGCTAAATCACTAGAAATTATGAAATATAAATGTTCCTTTTTGGGAAAATTCTATACTGAATGTTCCCTATGGTGTGTATAATACACATCAGTTGCTATATGTTTTAAGCTAAGCAAAATTTATGGAATAATAAAGACTGTATGTCCATCCAAGGGAATAATTGCTTCATGGGGAGCCTCTGCATCTCAAATCAGTTGATTCCTGGACTCTAAATTGGCCCTTCTTCCTGTTGCTTAATGCCAGCAAACAGTTGTGCTGTAAGAAAGAATGCCTGCCAGAAAAGGGCATTTTCAAAGTCACCCAGCACGAACATTTCTTTGTCAGGACCCATTACCAGCAAAAAATAAGTGGCATTTCAATGAAATTGTCCATTTTTTATTTGTAAGGAGGAAGGGAGAATGTGACTGCTACTGATGCAGGTACAATCTCAAAGAATTTAAGGGCACCTGTCCATCACAAGGAAACATAATAGGAAGTCATTAAGTTAGATCAATTCACACATTTTAAGTATTGCTTGAAAGGTGTGAGATAGCTATTTCATAGCCATCACTGAGCATTAGACATAATATTATGAATGGAATGATGGTTAATGACATTGTAATCAAACGTAGGCTTTCTAGTAGAAAAGTTAAATAAATGCTACAGTCACCAAATCATCTGTATCCCGTTCGGTCTTAAAGAGTTGTCTGAGATACCCAGAGGATAATTATGAGCATTTACTTTCTACATGACAGTGTTAAGAATGGAACACAAGTCTTCTTGACTCCAAGCCTTCCTTTATCCATTATTTTGTGCTGCCTTTATATTTGATACAGAGGATAATATATATCTGACCCATATTAGTCTCTCTCCAAAATAACTAGCACTCACTTATCCACTGAGACAATAGACCTTTGCTGAAGGAAGAAGAGAGGGGGAGAAAAAAGCAGAGAGAGAAATGTGACAATACATCATTGTTTTTATTTGCAAGTAAATGTTCAGGGGGAAAAATCCATTGACAAAATGAACAAGTTAAAGTTCTGTGGTGAGTTGTAAGCTTCCAACATGAAAACAAATACCAAATGAGAGGCTAGAGTCTCAATTAAAAGTGATAAACCTAGAAGGAATAATTTAGCAACCAAGTAGAAATATTTTTGACACATCCCTCTAACATATGAGTAATGTTTTAGAGATTAAAATAGGAGTGAAATTAATTTTAATCCTATTTTGGCTTTAAAGTACCTAGTTGAGGACCTTGAAGTGAATTAAAATCCATACAGCAACAAAGAATATGAGCAAACATATCCTCTCTACCAATGAACTGTCAGGAGTTTGGATCCTGGGATATCAAGACATTCTGCAATGTGCTTGCATAATCTTCATTTGCTCAGTCAGAGGACGTTCTATGGGCTAACTTTTGTTATACATGATTATGATACCCAAGTACATGTTTCAATTGTTGTAAGCTTTTTTTAGGTGCATAGTGGGATAATTTGCATTCCGTGTGTGTGTGTATGTGTGTGTGTGTCTATATGGGGGGGCAGAGATAGAGAGAGAGAGAGAGGAATAAGTCATATTCCCTTTCTGTTCTCCTATACTGTGCTTATACATTTACATATATGTATGCATATGTAATCTTATTGAAACATTTTACACAGTTCAAGAAAGAATAAAAAAAAAACAAAAAGATTTATTCAATTTCTACCATCAACGTAGAGAGAAGAAAAAGAAAGGGAAGGGAGAGAAGCTAAGTTTTGAGACAATTTACCATCACTAGAAAACTCAGTCTGATGGTAAGTAGCTTGTACAGAGGGGATTCAATGAGAGTAAAGGAATGGAGGTTATTTATTTTTAACCTATAATAAAGTTAGCATGGGGGAATGGCCTCTATTTCATTGGCAGATGATAAAGCATTTTATGATATTCGTATGTTGTATTTTTTAAAGGAGCTAGTTTGTTAGTCCAGCTTCGTGAGGGGCCTATACAGTTGATGTTTAAGTCATATTCGTGTCAATCCACTTGAGTTAACTAGATCTTCAACATTCCAATCAACAACAGCCAACTCTCTGAATATTCTTAGTATTTCTAAATAGGGATTGTGCCCACTCCAGAAAAAGGTGTATCCAGCTCCAACTTCGGTAAACTGGCCTTCATTTGCCAACCTTGTTTCACTCAGGGCTACTATTTGGATGTGATACCTATTGAGTTCTCTTGCAATAAAAGCAGTTCTTTCAAGTCTACTGAATATTATGTTGTCTATAAATGTGTATAGGTTCCATGTGCTGAAGGTGAGTGGACTCATCTTTGCAGATGTTTTCATACATATTTTTGTGTTTTGACCGCATAGTGGGATTCCCAGCCCACTGTGGTAATCAGGCCAGGGTTGGGTAAACAGGCAATGTTTAGGGCGCCTTTTCTAGTCCCCTTCCTCATGCCAGGAGGTGAGCAGTGCGATCCTTAAAAGACTGCTCAGACACGCAGGAGGCTATCGAGTCCCACTGCTGCTTCCAGTGAGAAAGGACCCTATGGCTTGAGATGTCTGTGTGCAGGGTCATGACTACAGCTCCCAGTGAATCCGCACCTGCTGCTTCATCACTTGCCTGTCACCAGAGGACTTTGAGGCATAATAGTGAAATGGTATGGGTGATGTCTTTTGATTCATTAGTAAATTGGATTTAAGTGAGGCAGAATTGCGCAAAGTTGTCAACCTCACTCTCTCCTCCTGAGTCACCATAGTCCAGTGGAAGGATAGAGTCAAGATGGCTGGCAATGGCTCAGGATGCAGTGGATGACCTTGGAATCTTCGGTGTCTAGCCAAGCTCTAAGTGCTCCACATCGCTTCTTTCATTTGCCTTCATGGCTATTGGAATAAATTGCTCTCATCTGCCGGTTCCACCAAATGAAGTCTTCACATGCTTGGGGTAGACATCCTCCTAACTCACCAATGGGTTTGAGAACCCTTGGTTACCCTCAACCTGTCTTGGCCTGTCTGCCAAAATGGTTCACCAGGATATGGCCACTGAGCATGCTGCAGTTTCTTGGAGCCACAGGTGAGAGTTAGGTGGAACGGATGGAAACCAAAGGTGGAAAGAGCCCTGAAAAGGACTTGACAGCCATCACACCAAAGATACTGGTCCTCCCTGAACACCCTCCCAAACTCATTGCCAAGTATTGAAAGTAATCTTCAGAGAGCACAACTCCAATGGGCTGGCTACATTGTTCAAATGCAAAATGTACACTTGCCAAAAAGACTATTTTATGGAGAACTTGCATGGGGCAGACGATCACATAGTGGCCAGAACAAAGAATAAAAGGACACTTTCAAGGTCTCTCACAAGAATTTCGTATTTGACTGTGCAACATGGGAGACACTGGCACAGGACCACTCAGCATGGTGTGCCCGCATCAGAAAGGGTGCTGTGCTCTTTGAGCGAAGCAGAATTGAGACAGCACAAAGTAAATGCAGGATGCGAAAATTTGGGATGTCCACCCCAAATATTCATATGGACTATATGTGCCCAACCTGTGGTAGAGCATTTTGAGCTGGTATTGGTCTGATCATCCACAGTGGGACATACTGAAATTTCACTTTACTGTGGTGATGTCACTTTGGTCCTCTTCGAAGACGAAGGACAACAACCAAATAGGGATTGAGGCTAAGCATTGGTTTCTCTAGACAAGTCTACATATGTACATGTACACACACACACACATACACACACACACACACACACAACAAGTTTATATACAAGTTTATATATACAAGTTTAAAAAGCCCTAGCTACAGCTTTTGATTTAAAGATGATTATGTTTAAAATTAGCCTTCTCCTGATCCCTTTACTTCATTAACAGCATCCTTTATCACATTTCCTCTTTTATTTAAACTTTATTTTATTTTGACAAACAAAATAATTCTTCCCTTCCCATTCTTCCTTCTCTGATTATAAAAGTAACTCTTGTTACAAATATTCATAATCAAGCATAACAAATCACATCACTTGCCTTGTCAAGCATGTATGTCTTGCTCTTCTCTTTTGTAACATCTCTTGAACATACCATGCCCTTTCCTCTCCTCTGACACTGGCACCATGATAATGTAGCCTCTAATCACCTCGTCCCTTGTTTATCGTCATATCCAATTAATCCTCTATTCATCCAATAAAATGATCTTCCTAAAGCACTGATTCCAATCACATCACACCCCAGTTAGTAAAATCCATTTTCTTTCTATTGTTTCCAGGAATACACACAAAATATTCTGTTTGCTATTCAAAGTCCTTCATAACGGAGTCCCCTCATATCTTTCCAATATTCTTTCACCTTTCTCTCTAGTATATATTCTTCAATCCAGTGACATTGCCCTCCTGGTTATTCCATGAACAAGACCTTCCATTTCTCTCCTCTCTCTGCCTGTCCCTTAAACCTAGAATGTTTTCTCTCTTCAACTCTGACTATTAATTTAACTTCCTTTAATTTCCAAGTAAAACTCCACCTTGTAAAGGAACATTCCCCAACACCACATAGTTATCTTCTCTCTGGCAATTATGTCATCATACTGCACATAGCTCACACTGTATATCTTTGTTTATATATGTATATATATATGTATGTATATATACACATATATATACATACATATATATATATATATTTTAAGTGCTTACATTAATCCCATTGGATTGCAAGTTCCTTGAGGGTAGGAAAGTCTTTTGCCTCTTTTTGTATCCCCCCAGTGTTTAGTACAGTGCCTGGCAACTTGTAAGCTTTTAATATTTATTGATTGACTCATTGATTGAATCCAAGACCCTCATTTTTAAAGGAGGAAAATGAGTTTCAGAGATATCAAAAGACTTGCCTAAGGTCAAATAGCTTGTGAGGTTCTGATGCAGGATTCGAACTTAGGGCTTTCTAAATCCAGCACTCTATCTGCTGCACTACTTCCTATCAACTGGTTACTTCAGATTTTCATGAAACTGATATCGTTTGGCAACCATCTACAGAGACAAAATAAAATGAAGAGTTGAAGCAAGAATTTGAATAATGCAGAATAAGTCATAGTTACACAGGAGAAGAAAGGATATTGAGATTTCTAATAACTTAGAAAGGTTCCTCCAAAATATACAACTCACCATGTACTTGTTTTATGACTCAGTTTCCAACTTTTCACTCATTGTTATGACTGGAAGAAAATATACAGACATTTTTAATGATACTTAACATTTAAACACCATGAGAAAAGGTTACAAATATTTTTTCTAGCCATTAGGGTTATCTCACAAGTTCTTTTACCCCCTAAAATAGGTACCTCCTCATTTACTTATCTCACTCACCTATGTTGAAGATCTTTCCTTTGCACTTGAGTGAAAAATTGGGTCACTGGCTCAGTTTCTTATACTTATAATTATGTCAAGATTAGTCTGTGAAACCTAATTTGTTAATATTTATAAAGCATTTGGAAGATGAATAGTGCCATGTTAATGATAAATCACTAAAGTAGAAACTTCTAAAATCAAAAATGATCTTTAGCACAGAAAGTGAAGGTTAGATGTATTATATGTGAGCAAACTCTCAAATTATCAGCTGCTTTCCAAAATAAAATGCCATTTTAAAGGGTGACTACTTTGATTTATTTTTTCTATAAAGGATGATTTAGAGCTGCAAAATGTTTATAGCTCATAGGAAATTAACTTTGCTAAGTTCAGTAAAGATTTGCAGGATCAAATCTTACATAGTGTAAACACATTCCCAATCTGGTTGATTCAACCTGTAGTGTTCTGTGTTCCTAAGTTTCCTATATTTTTCAATTCTGATGACTTAAAAACAAGTTTATCCATTATACTTTGTGTATTTACACATTGTCAGTAATAAATTAATACTTATTGAATATTCATTGGATATCTGTGTTACTATGGTACTACCCTGATTAGTAAGAGAAATGTTTGGGTAGTCTTTAAAGTATATTTAAGGAATGTTTAAAGATCATAGGTCTGCATTCTAATAAATCTTCCTCTTGGGAAGGAGAATCTGAGCCATGATAGCAGAGAGGTCAATTAATGTAGTAGCTGGGCTGAGAGGCCCATTGTTCATTGGCCAAAGGGAACATCTGCTTTCTCAGCACTACCAATCATCTGGAAAAAAAGTTGAATTGGTTTGTGGGGAGTTGTTGGGGATGGGGCAGTACTAGTTCAGAACAGAATAAAAAGTTATTTAGGGTTGGGGCAATGTCATGTGAATAGAAGTATATTGGGAAGATGAAAATCTTCCCTGCTTTTTTCAAGGTCACACAGGAATCAAAGTGGACCAAGTACAGATTTTTGTTTAAGGCAACAGGTGAGACACTTGACTTTATCACAAAATGTAGAGAAATCTGTTAAAGTATGAGCAAATAATTTTCTTCAGGGAAAATAAAACACAACAGAACTGAAGAAATTGCATATTTGCATTTTGGATGCCAAAGTGAGAAGTCAGTAAATTAGAATTTATTAAACTCTTATTATGTGACAGGCACTGTGCTAAAGTTGGAAGCACTTGATAAATACATTTTCATTCTGTGTGGAAATATTGCTTTTATGTTGTTACCCCCACAGGTACACATATATCTATAAATCTGACTATAATTTTTAGTGTTAAAAACCCATTGGACTACTTAAAATGCTTTTGTTTTTCTTTGAACAAGACTGAAAAGCCTAAGATTCCTTTTTACATATTTGATGAAGGTGGGTCATTCATGGCTCCCAACAAGACAAGTATAACCATCTCCAGTACCACCTCCCTTTGTCCCAAGGGAAACTTTGATTCCTGACATGAGGGAAAACAAGAGTTTGTGGGACCAGAGACTGGCCCTTCTATTTACTTCAAAGAGATAGGGTAGTGAGATAAAATATTACTAGTTTAAAGGATATAAATTTTAGGTTCAAATTCTTGATCACTTTTTCCTGCAGGGGAAATGAAGGTCCCCAAGCTTTACATCCAAAGCTTGAATCCCTCCCCATCAAATGTTTATTCTAAAATGAATCCATATATAGCATATATAAAGGAAAATGTTGATAGCAAAACTGAAATCAGAGAAAGTATAAATAAGAATATGAACCAAATAATTCAGAATGAAGTTCTTCTCCCATTGGAAGAGAGCTGACTCAGCTCAACCAAAGAGAGTCACAGATTTCACCCAGATGAAATTCCCTAAAATTTCTTTGAAATTTAAGAAGCTGCAAGTGTACTTGATCCAAGTTCTACATATCCACTTCTTCTTAGGCTTTTCTTTTTGCTACAGATCTGTCACCTTGCCTGCTCTTGCCTACTCTGCCCTGCAGGCAGTCATTTGGCACTGATGTCCACCAGTGTAGAGAGAGTCCCATAGCGAATTCCATGTTTGGTTATGCATGCAAAATTACAGAAGAAAGAAGTGAGAAATCAGAAATTGATTTAGACTTTCAAGCCATAGAGATTTCTGGCAGAAGGAAAGAGTTTTAGTAGGCTTGTGATAGTATAGAAAAGATTGTAACATCACTGAACATAGATACTTTAAGGAGGATACATGTGTGTGTTCATCCTTCATTGCCAAAGAATATCATGACATCAGAAAAATGATAACATGACTTGCACTTTACTTTGTTTTGAGTCAGGGTGGGCTGTGCAGGTTACCAGCCTCTCTTCTGAAGAACCATCTGAATCCAGTAACCAGATATTCATCAGGATGACTGGAGATGACCCAGGATGAGACAATTGGGATTAAGTGACTTGCCCAAGGTCACACAGCTAGTGAGTGTCAAGAGTCTGAAGTGAGATTTGAACTCAGGTCCTCCTGACTCCTGCACTGGTGCTCTATTTATTGCATTACCTAGCTGCCCTTAGTCAATAGATAGTCAATTCCTTAAGGAATTTCTAAGTGATGAGATAAATATAGAAAGATATAGATAAAGATAGTTAGATCTATCCATATCTATTTATCTATCAATCTATTCATCTATCTATCTATCTATCTAGCTATCTAGCTATCTATCTATCCATCCATATATATCAACTCAACAAATATTGATGAAATGGTGCATATGTGTCAGACCCAGTAAGGGAAATATAGAGGTATTTTAGAATATGTGCTATATCTTCCTACCCTTGTGCCTTTGCTTTCATTATTTCTTAATGCCTAGAATGTCCTCTCTATTTTAATCTCTTGAATTCCCAAACATTATTTAGAGTCCATTTCAAATGACACTCCCTTCATGATGTATTGCTAATCCAGAAGTCCTTTTTAAAGATCCTCATATATCACAAATTAGAGGCCCTTTTCCACAGTGGTTACCTTTCTTTGAAAGTTCTGCAGATTGTCAGTGTCTTTCCTAGACACTTTCCATGTCTTTTCCAGTGACTCCTAGAACTCAACATCAAAAATAGTCTGAATGTTCTGGGAACTGAGACTAACCTGTTCATAGTCTTGGACACAGTAAAATTTCTAATAGAACGTTATCTGTTTTGTCTGTCCTATCATTCTATTGACACAGAGAATTTACAGTCTATTAAAATCACTAGAGATTGTTAAAGAAAAAGTTATCTAGCCAGATTGCTCCAAATTTACTTGTGAAGCCAAATTCTGGGCCTAAGACTTTATATATTTATCCTTTAGACTCTTTCTTATTAGATTCATCCAAATGTTTGATTTTGTCAAGATTTTTTTTGGATTTTTACTTATGGTCATTGTATAATACCACTTCTCATACATTTTGGAAATAAGAACTTTCTCCTCTTGTAGTTCTTGCTCTGTAACTTTTTAAACAAATTATGCAAGTTTTATACTCTGCAGCAGTCACTCTTTTCTTATCTGTCTAAACCTTTGGTAGATCTTTATGATTGTTTAGTTGCTTTCAGCTATGTCCAATTCTTCATGACTCCATTTTTTGTTTTTAAATATTAGAGTGCTTTACCATTTCCTTCTCCAGTTCATTCTACAGATGGGGAAACTGAGTCAAACAGGGTTAAATTACTTGCACAGGGTCATATGAACAGTAAGTGTCTGAGGTCAGATTTTAATGTAGTAAGACAAGTTTTCCTGACACCAGGTCCAGAATTCTGCCTACTCTACCACCAAGATGTCTAAGCTTAATTAATCTTCTACCAGCTTCTTTCTTGTCTTCCACAGCATTCTTTTCCTGAAATCTGTTTCCTACTTCTTCTCTTTCACCTCTGTCAGTACTTTTCATTGTGTTTATATTTCTCTTCCATGCTCCTATCTGAGATATTCTTCTTGAATTCTTTCTCTTTAGCTCAAATACTTCTTAATGTTAGATCCTTTATTCTCTGATTCCTTTTTCCTCTCTTCATTCTCCTTTCCTTTCTCCAATTTCTCATATGTGTTCCAAATAGCTTTCTTGTACATCCAATCTCTATGTTTTTTTATAGTTCCCAAATTCTGTAAAATAACTTTTCCAAGGTCTACTTATTTTCTAAGGAGAAAACTATTTGTTCTAATATAAAATCATTTCACAGTGAAGTTATAATCATTTAGTACTCAGAATATAGAAAAAGGATGCTTTTCTTGCTTCCTGGGCTGTATCACTAACCCTAACCTACCATCACAAAATGGGAAACTCAAGGCTACAGCTAACTCTCAACAACCTAGAGATTTATCTCTTCTGCAGGAATCGCAGTCTTGTGTCTTGGTATTACAGTTCTTGTGATCCCACTATCATGCGTTCCTTCTACACAGAATCAGTTGCCATGATACCATGAACTTATAAACACATTTAGATTGTAAAAAAACAAAGGTAAGCATAATCGTAACATCAGGATTACTCAGTATAGATCAACTACAACAATAATGAAAATGGTCCAACTGTAAGTTTTAGTCACACTCTTCTCTAGAAATTCAAATAGTGTCTGTGGACTTTCATTTACCGAAATCTAGCCACATGAGTAAAGGAACCCAAGTTCCAGGGTGGGGAACCTTTGCCTTTAAGGCCACATGTGGCTCTCTGGATCCTCAAGTGCAGATTTTTATCTGAATCCAAACTTCACAGAACAAGTCCCCTTAATAAAAAGATTTGTTCTGTAAAACTTAGACTCAGTCAAAAGGTCTCACCCAAGGACCTATCAGGCCACACATGTCCTCGAGGCTGCAGGTTCCCACTGCTGGCTTCCATCAACATATAGTGGTGGATTATGTTTCCTAAAGTTTTTAGTCTTGAATTGTTAATTAATTTATGAAACTGGGAAATGGAGTAGATAAGCCTGCTGTTTTGGGTACTCAGCACAATGGTAGCAGAAAGTGAGAGTGCCATAACAGCAAAGAAATCTCAGCAAAGATTGTATTGAGATGGAATAAAAAAGGGGAACAGAGGCAGACAACACAAGGTTGGGGAAAGTGTGATGAAGGAAAGACAGGTAGTTGGAGAAACAGGAAAGGGGATAGGCATAGAGGATCACTTATATAACCTTAGACTAGAGTTGGGAATGATCAACAATATGGACTTAGATGAAAATGGAAGAGTGATAAAGGTGGGGGCAGGAATTTCAGGTCTCAGTTTCATAGGATTTTTGTGGGGTGATAGACTGTGCCATTATGGGGCTAGTTCTTTAATACATCCATACCATCTCAAAGTTGTCAGTAAAACTTTAAAGCTGACCTGTCCATATTATTTCAAAATTATCAGCGTCATTCCATGTTGTACTGGTCTTACTATAGTTGTCTGCAATTTACTTGAGATTTACATATCATATAGGACTAAAAGACTCTTATTGCAAAGCCTAGATGGCCTCCCCTGATTTAGCACATATTATCAGCATGCGACTTTTGTTATTATGTAGGTGATACATTTAGTAAATTTTGTTTCTTTGATCTTTAGGACAGACTGTATGTGACTTCTAGGTTCCCCTTTGCAATATTACTTACTATATTAATTCAAAGGGATGAGTAGTCAGAAGGATGAGAAGAGAAAAATTTAACACATATCCCTTTAGGAATAATATGACCGCATTAAGCGAATTTCTCTTTCACCTTCTGGTCCTGACCACTCAACTGTTGGGTAAATCTGTTCCTCTTCTGTTCTTAAGGTGTTGAAGTCACAGCAAGGTCTTTGAACTTATTGTCACTTATTATAGGGAGTTGGTAAACTGTTAGGGACAAACTAACAAAGGAAAATTCTTCACTCTCTGGGAAATGAAGATAAACCTAGGAAGCTTTCACTTAGGATTCTGTTTTTTGTGAGATCAGTTCTCAGCCAGGCAAGCCTCTTGTTATAGCAAAACAGAGGCAAATCCTTAATTCCCTTTGCTTTCTTCTTTGTCAGGGCAATACAGAGGACCCAGGAAAATCTGTAAGGTATTTCCTTCCTCAAACTGTAAATGATATTGGAGAACAATAAGTTGAGACAACAACAATATTTAATTCATCAGCAAAATTCATTCATTAGAAAATGTGTTACCCAGTAACTGATCCTCAGGCTTTTCTTCAGCAGGTCAGCAAAGGGTGACCCTCTTCTAATCATCAAGTTCTCAGCAAAGAAGCTCAAGTCTTATGGTCAACTTACTCTACAGATGACTTCTTCACAGTTAGCTTTGTTCACTCACTCAACTCCTAAAATCAATCTCCTTTACTAAGTAATCTTTAACTTATGAGATAAAACTCTAGAAATCTACCATTTTGTCACGTATGAATCCGTTAATCCTTATTTAATCTTCCCCTCACTTCAGTCAATTGGTTTACAATTTTTTTTTTAGGTATAATAAACCTTAAATTATAAAAGAGTCACATACAAATAAACTTATGGACCACAGTTCTCTAGAGCCATCATCATTTCAGTCACTGATCTGCCTTCATACTGAAGTCCTCCCAGAATATCTACCCCTTAGGCACCTCCACTTGGTCTTCTCAACATTCTGTGTTTCTCCTTCACATTGAATTCATAGTCTATTTTTTTCATAAATTAATTTTGCATTTTTCTTTAGGCAAAATTATTATTTCTGCTCCTTCTAGAAGTTGAACTCTTCAATTATGAAAGGAACAGTAAATTAATGTTAAAAATATTTATATTCCATCAAAAATTTCATGTAGATGAGTAGTAGAAAATATAGGTAGAAAGTAGAACTTTGGATGCAAAGCTTAATTGTGTGGACTTTGTTAAATAACAGTGAATCTTACATAAAGAAAATAAGTTTTAATGCAATGAAACTATGGCCAGATGAACTATAATCAAAGTATTTTAATGTTAAAAAATGATTGTGCAACTACAATTGAACAAAAAACCTTTAAAATCCATATTATTATGAATGAAAATGAAATACATTTAGAAGATAGAAAGTTGAATGTAACAATATTAATTAAAAAAAGAAAGAAAGAAATTTTACAGAAGACTAAAATGAATGTACAAACCTTAAAATTGTTCCTAATGTTAAGAAATGGTATTTGCCAAGGTATGGGGAAAAGCTTTGATTGACCAGTATTACATGTTCTAGCATGGAATACACTTGTGCTTTTTAGAATACGTAAGAGATAGACAAGGCTCATCAAACATAACCTACATTAAGATTAAATTGTGTTAAAATCTTCCATTCTTACTATACATTCTCTCTTGTATTTCAATGAAATGTACATTCTTCATTAAGGGAGTAAAATTCTCTACTTTTTTCCAAATGACTTTTTAGTTTAGACAGTAAGACAGGAGCCAAGGGAAGGGAATACTTACTCAAATGGTGTTCTTGTCTAGAATAACAAAATATTATTGTATTTATTGCTGGAAATTTTAGATTTCTTGTCTATCTCCATGGTCTTAAATAGGAAGTCAAGTGCTTTGGACTAAGATAATTGGTGTTGGAAATAAACTTCTGCTGTCATTTACTTTAATATAATACCTTTCTTTTATATTTGATGAGATCTTATCAATTCAATCTGTCTTTGAAATAGGGCTGTAACACTATATCCTTTTACCATTCCGGTTTGCAATTAAGATGGTGGCAAGTTATTAGATCAACTATGTATGTTTCCAAGTGAAAATCTATAAATGTAAGAAACGCAAATGGTGACATGGGTTAATTTTGTCATTTCTAGTAGGGAGCAACACAGCAAGGGTCTTTATTACCATTGAAAATAATAACTCGCTGCTATAGTAACCTAAGATATCCCAGTAGTGAAACTGCTTGATGAGTATGGAAATTAACCCATGTCACTAAAGTAAATGTCAAAAAAAACCACCAGTGACTTCAAATAAAATGGAAATAGCTAGTTACTTAAGTATATAGCATGAAATGTGGCTAATCATAGCTATATGAAAGAAACATTAAAGTGAGTTGAAACATTTAAGGTAATTGAAATGCAGTAACATGCCTTTATTCATCCCTATAGTGGCCGGCTCCCATAACAGTTGACCCATGCAGAGCATGAATATTATTTCACCCCAAATCACTAGAATCTGCTTCTAAAATAAAGCATTTCTTTAAGGTGAACCTGACAGAATTTGACACTCACACAGAATCTCTGCAAGGTAAGCATGTACCATGCATCACTGTGACATTCACTGAGACATTCTGATTTTGGCAACTATTGGAGATTTGTGGGTCCCCTTTGACATTTATAAAAATCTAAGACTATTTTGGAAATGGGCTGGGTAAGTTTGATAGGTATGCATATCCTTCAGAAAGGCCATTTTCTGAAAAAAAAATGCCCATGGAGATGAGAAGAGAAGCAATATGGGATCATGGTGGGAAATTAAGCAGGTTGTTCTGAATATGAGTGAAAAAATCTAGTGTCTGATTGAAAAGACAAAACACAACAGATCATAACCAAAAATAATGTTTGTTCTTTGGGTTTTTTCAACTACATGGTTTCATGTTTCCAAATACTACTTATTAGGAAACAATATGCAATATGTAAACAATATTAATTTGTTTCTTTGCAAATGTTCACTTTTAGACATGTTTTCTCTGATGTCCCTGTCTTATTGGTGGCAGTCAGCATTATTTTTCTAAAATGCTCTATTTGTTATGGTTGTTATACATACTTGTATATGTGTCTGTGTCTGAGTGTGTATGTGTGTGCGTGTGTTCCATTGGAATTTAAAACTTAATTGTTAAAGCAGTCAAAACTCTTTGTTTCAACAATTTTGAAAGTTCACGAGTAATTCAGTTCAGAAATCTAGGTAGTACAAACTTCTGGCATAGTAAGGGAAAAAAATCAATGACTCTTTTTAAAATTAATTTATTCATTTTAACTTTGACATTCACTTCCATAAGATTTTGAGTTTCAAATTCCCCACCCTCCCCAAGATGGCATGCAATCTGATATAGGCTGTACCTAAACATCCATATTAAACATACTTTCACATTAGTCATGATATAAAGAAGAATTAGACCTACATGGACGAACCACAAGAAAAAAGAAACAAAAGAAAACAACAAAAGAAAAGGAGAGGAGATAGTATGCTTCCATCTGCATTCAGACTCCAAAGTTCTTTCTCTGCATGTGGATAGCATTTTCTCTTGTGGGTCTTTTGGAATTGTCCTAGACAATAGCTTTTAAAAAAATAAATAATTTCTACAATTCCTTATATTTCTTGTTTCTCTTTTCTGGACATACTGTAATCTATCAATTTCTCCTTAAAAATGTAATGCTAGAAAGCAGTGTAGATGAGCTCCCATCCACAGCTCCTCCCAACAGATCTAGAATTTCGATATGTACATCCAGAAAATAGTCACAGAGGAGTCTTTTGCCTGCTCTTGATTGTCAAAGGGAAGCATACAGGTAGGTCAGTTTTCACTAGGGACTGGATCAGGGCAGGATGTAACTACTTTAAAGACCAGAAAGAGGCTGTGCATGAGGGAGAAGTTTCCAGAAACACAGGATGCCTGTGAAATAGGGATAGGTACCTCTTGGCAATTGTGGCACCCACTACACAGTTATGGATCACAGATTCAGGGCAGATTGAGGAGGTAACTTGCATATGAGGGTGGTGTTCTGTGGAAGGAGACCCTAGGTGTTGTACTGAAAGAAAAGGAGAAGTTCAGAAGCAAGCAGCAGAGGTCTTAGAATCCAGGAGCAGAGTGGGATCTCACATCCACCATCAGAACAGAAACCTCAGACTAAAGGGGAGAATGAGTCTGCCACTTTGTACTAGCCGAATTACCTAGCTGGCTGAATAAGGCTGAGTTTAGTAGCATTCTCTTAGTGCTTTTACCCAAAACCTGGATCAGGAATTTGTGTAGGTCAGATGGGGGTGGTGATGGAAGAAGGGCAGCAATGAGACTTTTCTCTATATCAGACCACTCTGGGAGCTGGGGAAAGCCTTCAAGTACCCAACCTGTCTCTGAGATACCAGAATAGCAGTATTCAATACCTCAAGAAATCAGCTACAGGACATGGTTTAGAAGCCACTAATATGAAGCAATAGAGAGTTTGATCATATTTCAGGAGGCAAAGGATATGGGCTTATAACCTAAAATAACAACTAGGAAAACTATGTATAACGTTACAGGCAAAAGGGACCTTTAATGAAATAGAGAACTTACAAACATTCCTGATGAAAATATGAGAAATAAAGAGAAATCTAGAACTTCAAACATAGGAGTTAAGAAAAACATAAAATAAATGAACAAATAACGTTAAATAACCAAAGACAGAAAAACTCCTTCCATTCTAATATATGGAGACAATATATGATATACTTCCCATCATTAGGGGCCATGTTGCTGTAACTGTTTAGTCATTCAGTTGTGTCTGACTCTTTGTGATCCCTTTTGAGGTTTTCTTGGGAAATATAGGGGTGATTTTCTATTTTTTTCTCCATCTCATTTTACAGATGAGGAAATGAGACAAAGTTAAATGACTTACCCAGGATCACACAGCTAATAAGTGTCTGATGCCTAATTTGAATTTAGGTCTTTCTGATTCCAGACCCAATACTATATGTATATACTATATCATCTAGCTGTGTAGGAGTTATAGAGGGAGTCTAATTAGTTAAGACTTTGGAGTGGTTTGTTTTGTACTGCTGAGCTTGAGAGAAGAATTGAAAGAGAGGAGGAAAGAAATAAACTGATCAAGGGGAAGAGAGGAAGTTAGAGAAAGTGATCTCCCAAAAGTAGGGTGCAGAAATACATAGAAACAAGGAGGTGCAGATGGATGGAGTAGTTAACACTTCAACTCCACTCACATCTGAAATGACTCATGGAAGGAAGAATATACAAAAACATAAACACAGATTCTATTGCCGTACAAATGTATTTCAATCTACAGAGGGGAAAAGGAGGAAAACAGGAGAAAAGGAAGCCCATAAATTGGGGGAGTGGATAGACAAGTCATCATATATAAATATTATGGATTAATACTCTGTTGTAAGAAAGCAAAAGGGATGACATCAGAATCCTCTGAAACTTGTGAAGACTTGCATGATCTCATGCTGAGTTAAGTTAATGAAATAAAGAGAAGAATTTAGAAATTCCAGGAATTATAAAAGGCAAACAACTATGAAAGAATTAGGAATTCCTATCATTGTAATGAGCAACTATGATTCCAGGAATTTTGTCATGGAGCATCATACCAATATCTACTAAAGGTGAAAGACTCACAGTTCAGGATGATTTTTTTTTTTTATAAACAAAAAGGCCAATAAGGAAATTTGTTTTGACTGTATATCTTCGCAATGGGGTTCACTTTTCTTTCATTAAGGAAGGAAATTGGGGTTGAATGAAAAGAAGGGAGATTTTTATAGATATTTTTTAAATTATTTTAATTGAAATATTTGGTGTTTAAAATTGGACATAATATTTTGATGTTTTTGATAAGAGGATAGGTACAATTATGTCATTTTACTACAGTAACATATATAATTCTGTGATATAAGGAAGAACTGGTTACTGAAGTAGATATGATGGGAACTTTCACAGAAGTGAGGATTTCTTGCATGTTAAAGAGGGAGAGGAAAGCTGGAAATTGTCTGACCATAGATCTCAAAGAGTTCAGGGATAATGTAGGTAGGATCCTTTGGCTAAAATTTTTATAGGAGGAAGTCTATAAGAACTAAAAACTTCCAAGGGTGAAATTCTAGTTACAAACAATAATGATGAGGAAGGGAAGGCAGAGTTGTCAAAAGTGATTTATATGGACAATGAAGTTGATCTAAACTGATCATGATTTCCTTATTTGATCACAGTACTGGGCTTGCTAGACTGAGGGAATGATGTAAAGTTTACCTAGATATTACCAAAGCATGACAGATTCATATGTTATTGGTTTAAGTGAGAAGAGTTGCTTCATATGATCATACATTTAGGTCAATTCAAGATTTCTTGAATGACAAAATAAAAAATTCATAACTTGATGTCAAATTATAACATCTCCTTACTAGAACTTTATATCATTCGCATAGTTGAAAAACACATTGTCTACAGCATCACCCAAATAGTTAAACATATAGGAATAAAACTGGGAATCAACTAACTTCTATGGTAGCCCATTCCATAATTCCATTTTTCAATTGATCTAATTATTAGGAAGATTTATTTTGCATTTTAGTTTGTCCCATTTTGTTTTTCCCAATTATGCCTCTTTTTAACTTTAGTCTCTTGCTTTACATTTTGTTCCTGGGGAGAAACAGAACCATTTGAAACCATATGATATATAACAAGACTTCAAAGACTGGACAAGAGCAGTTATGTGCCCTTTAAATAGGGTGTAGGCTTTTGTCATCTTAATGACCCTCTTTTGAACCCTCCAACTGATCAATATATTCACCAAAGTATCATGACTAGAAATGCAATAATCTTGATGTGATCTGATTGAAATAGATATTATAGCAGGGCTATTATTTCTTAATTCCTAGATGCTATGCCTCTCTTAATGCTGGCTTAGATATCAAGATACATTGTGGTCACCACATTCCCCTTATGATGGTTCTGACATTCCTTTTCTTTCTCCTCCTCCTCCTCCTCCTTCTTCCTCTTCCTCTTTTTCTTCTTCTTTGTGTTCTTCTTCTTCTTCTCCTCTTCCTCCTCCCTCTCTTCCTCCTCCCTCTCTTCCTCCTCTTCCTCCTCCTCCTCCTCTTCTTCCTCCTTCTTTTTTTAGATTTATTCTTTCCCTTGTCCAATCATATGTATATATGCAAGTCTCTAGTTTTAATGCCTGAAATGTGTTTGGTGCAATCCATGCTATATGCTAAACATGAAATACAAAACATAAATTTACCTCTGCAAAAATTAGCTAAACTATGGCTGTCATATTCAGTCTTCATGATCATGATTAAATTCAGCTTCCTCTTCACAAGGAAAATCTTTCATTGAACCAATTTAATTCAGATGGTACTTTAAAATCCTTCAAGCAGTCTAAATTTACATCCAAAAGCAAGAATCTTCTCTTGACCTCTAACATCTCCATTTCATTGTGACCTGGATAAATGTTAATTCACTTTTCCCTACCTCGTTTCATGATTTCATTTGAAACATTCGAACAGTTGTTCATAGCAGACTGAGCTTAGTAATATTTCTCTTTTTAACTTTAATTCTACCTCCACAAAACAACCTTCATTCTTCCATTCCTTTCCATTTTCACTGCTACTATATTATTTAATGCTTGACTCATTTTCTGCATTATTTTGATAACCTCTGAAGTAGTGTTAATCTCTGGTATATCCCTTCTCTTATCCAACCTTCACCCAAACGGTAAAGTAATCTAATTATGCCTAGCTCTTTTCCACTCTAACAAACAAACAAAAACAAAACAGAAAGAAATACCACAATAACCTTCTTCACTTGATGAAATACTTCCTTCATCCTATTACTCTCTATCTTTTCTACCTTTTCCAGACAAACCTTTTTTTAAGTATAATCTATTCTATTTTCATTGCCTCTGTTTCCTCATTTAGTATTCACTGCATAGTGCCTCACATTCTATCTTCTGACACTGGAAACAGGATTGAAATTGTATTTGTTTGTTTCCTTGTTTTCCTCTAAAGTTTCCAATGTCCTCTTGGCTTTAAATCAAATAGAATCTCCTCATTCCTTATCCTTCTCAACCTCTTTGCATTATTTGAAAATATTGATCCCCTCCTTCTCTAATACACTGTCTGCTCCTTCAGTTTTCCTAATACCTTACTTTCCCCTGGTTCTCCTACCTCTGTTTGCTCTGTTTAAGTCTGCTTTACTTGATCATCATTTTCATTTCACCCCTATACTGTGATATACCCCAAAGTTCTTCCCAGGCCTGTTCTTTCTTTTTCCTTCCACACTTTCTCTCTTGATGATATAATTGGCCCACACAGATTCAAGTACCATCTCTGCAGATTACTCCTAAATCTACATAGCTAGTGCTTTCTTTATTCTGAATTATAGGTGTGATTCATCATCTGTCTAACAGATATTTATACCAGGATGTCACATGGCCAATAAGTGGGGTTCATACTTTTCCCAACTCCCCCCAAATCTAACCCTCTTCCTTATTTCTGTCTCATGAGCATCGGTCCTTAGGAAATTGAATCCATCTCTGACACCCCAAACTCTGAAATCATAAAAGGGGAAAGACAACAAAAAATCAGGTATCAATGGGTTAAAATAAGTGCAAGGATGACTCTAATTCTTTTTAGTTCTTAAAAATTTTGAAGTTTCCTCATTGAAATTGAGTGAGCAGCTGGCCATACACTTACTGAAGATCAGCCACACCTCTGCTAACATTAAAAAAATAACTTGCCAACTCTGCAACCATTTGAAGTAGGGAGCAGCTCAATAGAGTGTGACCCCAGCACCTCTACCAGAGTACAGAAAGAGAGAAGGAAACTTCTCTCCTCACAAGTCCCATCTTCACTCCCCGTTAGATATGTCATCTTAGAGTAGAATAAAAGACTGAAGATTACAGCTTCAGTAGGAGTCATTTACCTATGAGAAACTACGGTAGCAGATACTATATCCATCATTGTGAGAGGGTGTAGGGGGAAAGGGAGACAGAGAGAGATAGAAACAGAGAGAGACATACTCAGAGAAAGAGAGACAGAGAGAAACATAGAGAGACAGAGACAGAGAAAAAGAGATGGAGAAAGCAATGGATTCAAGACAGAATTTGTCCTTTAATGCAGATGTTGCCCTACAGAACCCAGGTAGTAGTATTCCATCTTAGCATTGATAATGCATCAACTCTTCACTTAGACTGACTGTGTATTTGTGAAAAGTGGTTCCCAAGTTTATGTAGGGAATACTCTATAGCTTCCATCTTCATTATACAATCTTGGTTAATGCCTTTCACTTTTCTATTTGTATCTACCGGATGACTAAGAGTAGGCTCAGTTAGATGTAATTTTGTCCAACATCTTTATTTTACAAATAAGAAAAATTGAACACCAGAGATGTAAATAAAGTGACTTCTTGCCCAAGATCACATACTTAAAAAGCTACGTATCAGAGATGTACTTAGATCCACTTACTCCTAAGCCTGTGCTCTTTCCATGAGATCATTTTTTAAATATAATTTTAATTTTTTTTGTTTCTTCTTTCTAGTTGTTATTCTAATCATACTCTGCTTGGTAATTACATACTTGGCTTTAACATTAGGAAATTTTCCTACTATATCTTCATGACATATAAGGAAATAGATGCACTGAAATGGAAGTAGAAGAACTGGACTTGAATCCCACATGTGATGCTAGCTAACTAGTTGTATGACCTTCACAATTTCTGTACTTCTTTTTATATAAAATAATAAAATAACCTTTTAAAGATCCTTGCAGTTATAAAATTTTATGGCACTAAGACTTTAAGCTTGACACCCAATTCTTTGTGATAGGTTAATATCATTTTATGGTGTATAACCTATACAAAGTATTAATTAAGGATTACAGAAAAATGTCATTTTCTTCAATATGCTCTGAATAGAAATTATAAATTTATCAAAATAGCAATAATAAGCTATACTTTTGTGATACATCAATATTCCTAAGCAGTTCTCCACTCTATCAATAATATTACAGTTAAAATGTGTTTGTATGTCACTGGTCAAGTTTCTTATTTAACACTCTCAACAATTTAATAGATCATTTCACTAAGTTATCAATTCACTTTGAGTTCTATCGCTATTACACATACACATATATCCATACCATTAATATGATTTTTGATTTTCTAACAGCTCATCTCAGATTGTTTCCCTCCTTTTACTTTAATCATTCTTGGACAATAAATTAGACACCTAGTGTGGCTAGGTGGATACCACAGGTCATTCAAGCAAGTAAAATAGCATCTACTAAGCTTCAGCGGAAATACTGAGTGTAGCAATTTGGCCCTAATGACCACAAAGCATTTATTAATACTCAATTGCAGTAAGAATGTGATTTAAGCAGTAAACATTAAACATTACAACTAAGTCCCTCCCACATTGGCAAAATATATGTAGTTATTTATAAGGATTTCAAAATTAAAGGTATCAAGTTAATGTAGAGCTAAAATCTGGATAATTTTTTGTCACCTTTGTTCCACCCCTCCCCTCCACTTGAAAACTCCTTTGTGAAGTGTAATCACCATTACACAACATGAAATTCAGGTTCAATAATTCATTTAAAAATATTTGCAAATATTTTCCCCAAGTAGCAATGATTAATGACTTTCCAGGAATTAGTATTTACCTAGTGACCACTAGAAGAATCGGGGAGCAGATGTTGTATGAATAGCCCAATGCTGAAGCACAGCTGTATGGTAAGATAATGCAAAAGAAACTTCATATTTTATTTCTCTAGATTTATCTGTGGCACATAACTCACCAGGTTTGGAGGTTAATTCTTATTAATTTCTTGTGATAAATTGACCTTAGTGGAAGGAAAGAAAATACCATCGCCATAATTACAGCTGTTTAACATATAAGTCTTTGAATGATGGTAAATCATAATTTTTATTACTTGCAGAATACTTGACTTGGCTGCTATTTCAGTGAAAATTAAAACCTCTTATGACATGGAAGCGCTGATGTCGATTGTGGTGACATCATTCCCAAAGGTGTAATGAGCTTTATGTGATTAATTACTGAAACGAACTTGACACAAACCTGTGACGCATCTGCTTTAATGAAAGAAATCATATTGCAATAATCCAACACAGCAGGAGTGTCAGAAATAACCCCTCTCGGTGAGCAGACTTATTAATGTCAATGTAGTTATATACTGTGGCATTCAGATACTAGACAGGAATAAGTCACATGGTATATTTAACCAAAGTCTTAAGCAAATGACCAATCCATGAAAGGGCAGCAGCAGCAGAAGGCAGCCAGTGGGACATTTCTAATGTAAGAAAAGTACTTTTGCAAGCATTAAATTTGCTTGCAATCTGTAAGAATAGATGGAGGTGGGAAAATAGTAATTTCAAAAAAAAATATCATGTGGATGCAAAGAGAATATAGAATATGAAAATTTGGGGTTTAGAAATAGGGTGACCTATGTGCTTCTTCAGAATTTTCTATTCTCACCTTTGAAGCTTTATCCATCACCTCTGTAATCTCACTGAATCCATGCTACCTTTCACCTCTTATTCCAGAGACATCACAGAAAGTGGACTAAGTTCTGGATTTGGAATGGAGGAGTCTGGGTTCAATAAACAAATGCTCCCATTTTTATTATCCGTGTAACCCCCGACATGTCACTTGGATTTCTCCCTAGGCTTTGATTTTCTATTTTATAAATTGAGAGTGTTGGAATGCCTCCACATAATCTAATCCTTATGAACCTTTCCCTGTTTATATAAAACAATCCCAGTGACAACCATTCAAGATGTTCATGTCTAGAAAACTAAGCACAAGGGAAATAATTCATTGTGGGAATGGTATGGACATGAAAAGATCCAATTTAGTAATAATGGAAAGAACCTTGGATTTGGAGACTTCAAATCTCTTCAATGCCATTGGAGGTTAACCCTTGATCTCTAAGCCTCAGTTGTCTCATCTACAATTTTGGGACAAAAATAAAGCCTTAATGAAATGCTGGTAGCAATAAATAGAATGGATTTCATGAAAACACATTATAAACTGTAAAGCACTGAATATATTAACCAAATAGTCTTCTCGTTATTGGTATTATAGTTATTATTTCCACTTTTTTCTATTACCTGTCAAAATGTTTATTCTCCTTCATGCAGAAAGGACTATTTGTCTATTCAGTCACACCCAAACTTAATGTCATCTGTTTCATTGAGAGGCAACATGACACAGGAGAAGAATTAGAAACAGGAGAGAGAGATATTTAAATCCTTGCTTTGACACTTACTGTGTAACCCAGGCAAGTCACTTATCTTTTCTAAATCTTACCTTCCTCATTCATAAAACGGAGATAATGATAGCCTCCAACTCATATGACTGTTGTTAGAATCAAAGATAACGTATGAAAGTGACTTATAGACCTTAAAGTTTCATAGAAATATCAGCTATCATTTATAGTTATATTAATATTAAAATGTATCAAATACATCTTCATAAAATAAGAAGGAAAAAAATATAGTTACTTTGGCATGGATTAAAAAGGTAAATGTGTGGGGTTTTTTTTAAATGATGTAACAGAAGTACAAAGTGATTGTAATAATATCAATGATTACTATTTGCTGTGTTTATACAGAGGAATGTATGATGCATTTGAAAATCAGAAGAGTCCATGTATTTGCATCTGACCTGATTTACACTTTACACTACCTATGTGACCTGGAGGGAATCACTTTTTGAAACTTTAGTTGTCTCTTTTGTAAAATGAAGAGGCTTGTTTAGATGACCTTCAAGGTCTCTTCTAGTTCTGATTTTTTTTGATCAATCTTTCCTGAAATTTCACTACTCTGGACTGATTTTTCCTTCAGAGGCTACTCCAGAATAACTAGAAAACAGCATTTAACTAGTCTGTAAAAAGAAAATGAAATTAATCCAATTGTTTCCATAGAATTATACATCCATTGATAGTGACTTAAAGATGCCTTTTATACAATAATTCACACAACATTTTTGCCATAAATATCTCATTAAATTTCACTGTTAAGATGCCTTTAACAATCATTTGTCTTTGAGTATAATAAGTCTTTAATAATTAAATGTTAAATTGGGTTATTCTCTCTCTCTCTCTCTCTCTCTCTCTCTCTCTCTCTCTCTCTCTCTCTCTCTCATGACAAAGGCCAGTGGCAGGGCAGTGGCATTGAGTTACAGAACAGTTCAGGTATAAAGAGAGAGAAATAAGCTATTAAACTAGAAAATGGGAGTAGCTGGAATTAAAAGCTAGTTCTGAAATAACAGATCAGATGGTTTCTGCTTAAGTAAGTAACTTGGATTCTTACTCAGTGGAGATATACAGCATAAGAAGGTTGTCTTCAACAGTCAATCAAAAAATAAAAATAAAAATTTCTAGAGAAGGAGGATAAAACTAATAAATTCAGAAGGATGAAAAAGAAAGTGTAAAACTAGTGGATCCCTTGAGTTAGCTACTTCTTTACCTACTTTGCACAAGAGTGTCTTGTCTGATTTATATTCTTCAGCTCTACTGTGGGTAGGTTTAATCTGAAGAACTGGATGAATAATGTTAGAAGTATGAATTCAAACTTTGTTTTGCTCATGACTTTCATGATAAAACTGAATGTGCGTTCTAATGGAAAAACAAAAACAATTTCAAGAAAATAGGATGAGAGGAGTGTGGTGTTAGTTTCAGCTCATTTAGGGTATATGCCAAGCTGGGAGGATATGGCAATGGTGGGGGAATAGAAAGTGACAGGTCATAATGAATGCCCAACTGCACCACTAATAGGAGCATGGAGAAGCAGTGTGGTTGCTGCCATCCTCACTCTCTATGTCTGCCAGATCTGAGAGCAGTAAAGGTAGAATTCTGTTCTCCTTTCCCTCTCTGCCTCTACCAATATTAGTTGACTAATTCATCTTTTTTTCTCTGTAAATATAAAAGGAAAGAAGGAAGGAAAAAAGGAAGGAAGGGAGGAAGGAAGGAAGGAAAGGAGGGAGGGAGGAAGGAAAGAAGGAAGGAAGGAAGGAAGGAAGGAAGGAAGGAAGGAAGGAAGGAAGGAAGGAAGGAAGGAAGGAAGGAAGGAAGAAAATATTAAAAAAAAAAAAAAGGAAAGGAAAGAAAAAAAAAAAGGAACAGGCACCTAGCAGGTAACAGAGATCAGGGCAAGTCATACACTGAGTTCACCTCTTCCCTGTACCACAAGGGAGATATCAGATCAAGATGAATATCAAACATGAAAGGGCATGAAAGCACAGAAGAATGGCCCAAGAGGTATATAGAAATGGAAAGGAAGAGTCCTACTCCTGTCCCTGGTTTATTGAAAGGCTATATGCGTCAACTTGCATCAAAGGTAGCAGGCGGATGTTGTCCAGGTGAGAGTACTATGAAGGAAAGCAAAATAATTTTCTCTACATGCCAAGCTTTGTATTCCAAGGAAAACCAGGTCTGAACAGCTGAAAGAACCAGAATTTAAGGAGCTTGGCAGAACAGATTCTCATTATTTCTCCATGAATTCTGCTTAATAATAAAATCTATATTGATATAATCTTTTCAAGATTCGCCAAACACTACCAAGATTTTCTTATTTGATCATTGCAATAATTCCAGGTCCTATAGATTATTAATATGAAGTCAGAGATATAGAATGGGAAGGGACCTCTGAAGATATTTGTCTAACAGTCATATTTTACAGAGAGGTAAAATTCATCAGTTTGCTTAAGGTCACACAGGCAGTAATATCAGAGGTGGCATTGTAAACTAGATCATCTGACTACACACACACACACACACACACATATATATACATATATATATATGTGTATATATATATATATTCTTTCTTCTGTACCATGTTGCATCATTTTCTAATTTGGCAGATGATGAAAGTTGTAATTGGTTAAATGACTTGCCCACTGTCCTTTTTCCTCATCGTGGTTCATGCCTGGTATTGGTTTCATTGGGTAAAACTTTTCATATAGTTGGTTCAGTTTTTTCAGTTGTTTCAGTTGTTTCCAACTCTTCATGACCCCATCTGGGGTTTTCTTGCCAAGGATAATTGAATGGTGTGTTATTTCCTTCTCCAGCTCAGTTTATAGATGAAGAGCTGAGTCAGACTGGGTTAAGTGACTTACTCAGAGCCATGCAGGTAGTTAAATGTCTGAGGCCAGATTTGATCTCTGGGAGAAAAGTCCTATTGACTTCATGTCCAGCACTATCTACTATAGCACTGAGCTGTCCCATGTAATTTAAAGACTTCTTCAAGATAAGTCCAAAATTTTGCCTCCAGAAAATATAGCCTGATTCAGATCTCCATAAATGATTCATTAGTGTCCTTGTCTTCCACATTTTCTCCAACATGAACATTTACATCTTTTATCACCTTTGCCAATCTGATCAATTTAAGGTGAAACTTCATAGTTCATTTAATATGAATTTCTCTTATTATTAGGTATTTATAACATTATTTTATATAGTTATTGATACTTTTCAATTTTCTCTTGAAAATTGCCTGATCATATCCTTTGTGTCCTTATCTGTTGTGGGATGGCTATTGTTTTCAAATATTTCTGTCTCTCTCTCTGTTTCTCCCTGTGTCTGGATGTCTCTATCTCCCTCTCTCTTTATGTACACACACACACGTATCATGTATATATATGTACGTATACATATGTGTGTATGTGTGTTCAACTGATATTACATAAAATCAAAATTGTCAACTTATCTTTTATATTCATCTCACTTATTACGTTAATGATTCTCTTCATAGACATAGTTATTCAAAGTATCTCCCCCAATTTTATTTTACAATGCAATATTTTGCATCTTGGCATCCGCTGTATCCTTTAACTGTATTTAAAGAACTCAGAAAGCGATTTTCATTTTATTTTTTTTAATTTAAATTTGTACTTATACTTGCTTTTCTATGTCACCTTCATTTCCCAATATACCACTCCAACCTATGTAGTTTTTTATTACATTCATTCCTTATTACAATGATTTTACAAAGAAGTTTTAAAAATTAAGTAGAAAAAATGTTCAACAAAACTAGCTCAAATATCAACCTATTTTCACATTGTTTGAAGTGTTTGTCAACCACAACAACCCCATCGAGGCAAAGGAGAGGGAAGCAAGTAGCCTTATTCTTACATTGGCAGACAAATTAACTGTGCTAAAAGAAAATGATTAATTCATTTCTACAATAGTTCATACAACATTTTTCTCTAAAATGAATTTATTATGTAATATGATATTTTTTCATGCAATCTTTTATATTATTTGGGTTATCATTAAGTCCACAGAATTTTGATGTGTATATATATTTTTGAACCTTCATCATGTAACCACATTAAATTGAATATTAAGCATACCTTTAAAAAATAGTACAATTTTCCAAGTCTGGCACTCATTGTAATTCAAAATATTTCACCAGATTTTAAATGAGTTATGTTCCCAGGCCATATTTATTTCCATATCTTGGAAAATTTTCTTATCCTTTTTGTGACATGTGGCACATTTTAAAGTCATCTTATATTATTCAGTCTCCATTTTGGAATTTCCTTAATTTTCAAATAATTTTGCTTTTCATTACATCACCATATTTAAGGAGAGCTCTTCATTAACTGAATAAGGTCAAGATTTTTAAGCTTCTTAGAAGTAAAACCCTCTGAATATTTTTGGAGAGTGGACATGTTATATTCTGATGATTTACATAGGTCTTACAGGCTCATGGGGTCTTCATCTATCAATATTTTTGTTATACTCTCAAATGAAAATGTGATCAGCAAAGAAAATTATCCTTTTTCAGTCTTCAGTACTCCAGATTTTTCATTGTTATGCCTCTAGCATACTTTTTTCCTCTTTCAAAACAACACTTAGGAGCTTTTTTCTTTTTTCTCTGTTTTTTTCCAACTCCAAGAAGCCGCAATTGGGCTGTAGAGGAATCAATAACAAGCCATTTAGTGTCCACCTCCCTTTGAACATGTTTGCTCATTTCCAAAGACTTAACTAAACTTTTTTATTTGATAATTTGTCAGTTTTAGTGGTGTTTTTCATTTTTGCACTTTAGAACCATTGTTACCATTTCATTATAGGCTTGAATGATCTGTAAAATGCTTGACTTCTCCACAGAAACATTTGGTGTAATATGTCTCTCATCTCTTCAGAAGTCACACAATTTACATTGTCTTGATGACATTACATAGTAGAGAATACTATAAAATCTCCTCACTGAACTACTTTACAAATCATAAGAGTCATAGTTATCTATCTAGGGTAAACAAAGTTGATAAGGAATATATGCTATCTAGATTATCCCTTGCAATTGTACTGATAGACACTGCAGGCAGACAAACAAAACAAAACAAAAACAAAAAGTCATCCTGGACTGAATAGGAAGAAGAAAATGGAACATATTGCACTTGGGAAATTGTACAACATTTTTATTATTCCCCAGCTGTTCTTTTACTCAAAATTGTCATCTTTTTAACACTAATATAATCCTAGTTAGATCATATGACTATGAATCATAGAGCATCAAAATCTCCTATGAATCAAAAATTCAGGATACCTACAGTTCAATGCAAGGGGTTGTAAGGAGGTTGGTGATGCTGTCTGTGGATAAGGAGAGCTATAAAAGCCATCATTCAGAATTCACATGATTAGAAAACAAGATAGACCATCTGTGTGGTGAGAGTGAGGGAAAACAAATGGATGGTTGGAATGTTGCATGGTGTCTACAAAATACTAAAATCCCACAGAAATATATCCAGTGTATTCTCTAGATGCTTTATGGTCTTTTCAGGAAATAGAAAGGCAAGTATTTCACAGGTTGAGAAGGTATGGATCAGCTGTCATCTATACCTATGAAGGGAGTAACCAAATCCATGAGATCACAGATCCATTGAACTATGGATGGCTTATTAATTCAAATTGTCCTCTATTCAATTAGTTCAACTTTGTTAGTTTTACTGCCTTTTAAAATTGGTACCTGATTTATAAGCTGTATAATAGATAAATTATGCTATCTTGCTGCGTAACGAGGAATGTCTCTACTTGCAAATGCTTCTTTTGTCACAAAATATTTGCCTATCAATGATATCCTATTCACTTTTCCAAAAAACAAAACATAAAATCTTTATTTTGATAGAATATACTCCTAAACAAAAGTGTGATAGAGGATTTCAAGTTCATCCTTTTTATTTTTACCATAACATGGTACTATATAATACAAACAAATGATTGTGCATAATCTGATGCTAGAGATTTAAGGACACATACATACACATATGCTAAATGCCTTCACCAAGACTTCACAGTTAAAATTATGTAATTCTAAGGGAATCAAGCTGTTATATTTAAGTACTGTAATCAAATCAATATTTCCTCTCCCTTAAAAAAAGTTAAATTACTTAATGATATCTCTCAGACTTTCCAGAGTTTTCCTTTGAAGTGAGAGCTTTACAGGTTTTAAACTGACTCATTTGCATTACTCAGCTGTCAGACATCTCCAAAATCCAGTTGTCCTTTTACAATCATTTCCTAAACATACTTCCTTTCCCCTCTACTTTTTTGTTGTTTTCCCACTCAGTTAAATTCAGAAGCAATCACTCTCAGGACCATTTGAGTCAAAAGTACTCACCTTTTCTCATGACTTCCAATCAGAAAGCATTATAGTTAGAGAAGCAGACATTTCATATTCTCACATGGTTCATTAAATAGCTAACACTCTATTTTTATGTATGAAACAGAATGTTTTTGAAATAACTTAATTGTGTAGACCAGATAAAATTTATACAGTATAATAACCGTAAAGTCTGATTTTACAGTCACAGTTAGTAACACACTCACCCACAATACTTCTTCTTGAAATACAAATGCAGTTCACATTATAGATATTTAATAATTCTCAGGGAAGGTTTCAAAAATCTCACAGTTAATTCTGCTTATCTCACAATACAGGTTTTACGTGAAAGGAATAAGCTAAAGATAGACAGCCTTGTGCCTGTTTCATCACTATGTCAGTCTGTGGGCATCCCTCTACATGTCTGACCTTTTGTCTCATACGTTACATGTACAATTAATGTGGTTCAGTGCCCCTCTTGTCAGTAGCTATTAATGAGATTTAAAGTCAGCTTTAAAATCAGTTTAAAAAGCATTAAGTGTTATTTGATGGCATTTTCAGATCTATTTTGCTATTATACCTGTTAGAGGCACCCATAAATTGATGGCAGGCAGAGATGCCAATCAAGTATCTGATATTTCTTCTGTTAAACTGTAATGCCTTCTTTTTATAACACAATTAGGTTGGGGGTGGTAGCTTCTCTCTCCAAGTTTTGAGTGTCTTTTTTCTTTAGTGTCCCAAGGCATCTGTTCATTAAGTGAATCCCCGTTTTTTTGAAAGGACCTCCATTTACATTGCCCATTTGTAGTGTCACTCAAGATATCTCTATCATCCAAAATGAAGTAGAGGACGGGTCCCTACTTGATGAACTACAGTTTCATCGTTAGATAAAATGATGCTAAAAATTTAGGACAATGTTGAAATACTGAAGGAAAATATATAAAAAAACACCACATATTCTCTCTCTCTCTCTCTCTCCTCCCCCAAACAATAAATTAACACCAAAAATGATTTTTGTCTCAACTATTTAGATACATTCTGAAATGCCTGCTATGTAATCAGGATAGCAATAATTCAGTAGGCAGCAGTGTATGCAAAGAACAAAATTATGGAGTAGTATATAAGTGGAAAAAATACATTGAGATGGTTATATGCATATACAAACACTTGGTTTGCATACATATACAGGATATTTATACATATGTATGGGAAATGCATATACATACATATATAAAATGTATGTATATCGATATACACATAAGTACATACACAGAAACACACATATACGTATATATGTATGCATATGTACATATATATATATACATATATATATGTATATATATGTATATATATATATATATATATATATATATACACGCACTCTTACTCATACTCATACTCTGAGGTGAGGTTTGGCTTTCAGCATTTACTATTTGGAAGAAGGCTTGTTGCCACATGAGAATCTGGGAAGACTTTAAGGAGCCTCCAACTTTGAAAACCCAGATGTGGGTGCTTCTCTCTCTGGCAACTATGTATGTATTGTTCAGACAGTTGGATCTATCTGTTGATCTATGATGTATGTATTGTTTATGGTCAGACAGAAGCTCTGCCTGTCAGTCTTTATTTCTCTGTTTGTATTTTCTCTGTTGGTATATAAAATTAAGGAAGATTGTTGATACCTCAAAAGTTACTTTTCTTTAAGAAAAGCAGATCTAGAGAGACGGAGCCAAGATGGTGGAGTGAAAGCAACGACTCACCTAAGCTCCTGGACAAACTCCTCTGGATATCTCTGAAAGGAGAATCTGACCAGACTTTGGAGGTATAGAATCCAGTGGGTGACAGACTTTGACAGATTCGGAGCCCAGGTTGGACTGGAAGGTCCACGGGAAGGATCTGTTCCGCAGGGGTAAGCCCCCAGTGTACAGCGCAGCGTGGTCAGCGCAGCAGGGCGGAAGGGACCTGAGAAGCCCGAGAGTGGCGGGAGAAACCAGCGGAGCAGGAGACAAGCCAAACCTAGCCTGTGTGAGCCACTGAGCACCAGATATCAGCGCAGCAGCCCTTGAAACCTTCAGCCTGAAGACTAAACTTCGGTAAGTCACCTACTTGAACTTCTGGGAGCTAGGATGGCGGAGTGACCAGTAAATGCTCTCTCCTCCCCCCTGATGACTGTGAAAGAACAATAAAACTCTTCCCCAGATAAATCCTGGATCAGCGGAAATAGCAGAAGGAGGCAAATAGTCTCATAACACCAGAGGCTAGAAAAATAGCAAAGGGGGATTCTTCCTACTGTGGTGGAGGCGATCTGGAAGGACAGACGACCCAGGGCAGAGAAAATTCGCACTGAGACCCAGGCAAGCCTCAGAGCCGGGAGACAAGCCCCAGGAGGGGTGGGAACACGCATTAGTTCTAGGCGTGCCCCAGCCCTTCAGGGGAAAAGGGAAGACAAAAGGGAAGCTGGGATCACCATCCCCTGACCTTGCCTTTGCCTCAGGTCAGCTGAGGAGATCTCCTGAGACCAGACCACCCCACCCACACACCTAACAAGTTAACCCCAGGGTTGATCAGGGAAACAAAAAAAAAAAAAGCCTGCTTTCAGCTCAACTTAAAGATCTGTACCTTCTGACTGAAAGAACCAGAAGCTACAACACTCAGTCAACATCATGAATTGGAAAAAGCAGACGAAAAGTGAAAAAAAACATAGAATCTTTCTATGGGGATAAGGACCAAAACACAAACACCAAAGAGGTCAGAGCTGAGACTGTACTTCCATCTGAAACCTCAGATGGGACTATGAATTTCTCGCAAGCACAACTAGATCACCTGGAACATCTGAAGAAGGATATAAAAGAAAAACTGGCAAATGATTTTAAAATTATAAAAAAAGAATTCACTGATGAGAATATCACTCTGAAAAGGAAAATTGAACAAATGGAAAAGGAAGTTCAAAAATTAACTGGAGAGAATAATTCCCTAAAAGGAAGAGTTAATCAAACGGAAAAGGAAACCCAAAACCTAACTGGGAAAATTGAACAGATGGAAAAGGAACCCCAAAACCTAACTGGGAAAATTGGTCAAATGGAAAAAGAAGTACAAAAATTAAATGGAGAAAATAGCTCCTTAAAAGGAAAAATTGGTCAGATGGAAAAGGAGATGCAAAAGTTAACTGAAGAAAATAATACGATGAAGATTAGAATTGGGCAAGTAGAAACTAATGACTCAATGAGGCAACAAGAATCAGTCAAACAAAATCCAAAAAATGAAAAGATAGAAGAAAATGTAAAATATTTAATTGGAAAAACAACTGACCTGGAAAATATATTCAGGAGAGAAAATTTAAGAATTATTGGCCTGCCAGAAACCCATGATGAAGAAAAGAGTCTGAACAATATATTCCAGGAAATCATCAAGGAAAACTGCCCAGAAGTACTAGACTCAGAGGGCAAAATAGTCATCGAAAGAATCCACCGTTCCCCTCCCAAAAGGGATCCCAAACTCAAAACCCCAAGAAATATCGTTGCCAAATTCCAGAGCTATCAAGTGAAGGAGAAAATACTACAAGCCAGAAAGAAACAATTCAAATATCAAGGACACACAGTCAGGATCACACAGGACCTTGCAGCTTCTACATTAAAAGACTGAAAGAATTGGAACCCAATATTCCGTGAGGCAAAGGAGTTGGGACTTCAACCAAGGATCAACTACCCAGCAAAGTTCAGCATAACATTTCAGGAAAGGAGAAAGTCATTCAACGAAATAAGGGATTTCCAGAGCTTCCTGACCAAAACACCAGAACTCAATAGACAATGTGATCTTCAAATGCAGGTCTCCAGAGAATCATAAAAAGGTAAACAGAGGGGAAAAAACAAAAACAAAAACTTGCTACTCAATTAGAGCAAACTGTTTACCTCCCTATAAGGGAAGATGATACCTGTTAATCTTGAGAACTGTGCAGCTATTATGATAAAAGGGATATATGTAGAGGGAATGGGCATAAAGTAAATGATGTCATGTCAAAAATATGATTTAAGTATGAGAAGGGATTGTAATAGGAGGTGTGAAAAGGGGGAAGCAGAAAATGGCAAATTATATCACAGGAAGAAGTACAAAACTATAGTAGAGGGAAGGAGGGGAGGGAGATGAGCATTGTTTGAGAGGTACTCTCATCTGATTTGTTTAAAGGAGGGAACAATAATCTTAAGTAGATAATCCTAACTAGCTCTGTAGGTAGTAGGAGGGGAAGGGGGAAGAAAGGGGAGGGTGTCTAAAAGGGAGGAAAGAAGCAATAAGAGTAAAGGGGAGTAAAAGGGAGGGGGGCTAAAAGAAGGAGGGGAAGGCTGCAGGAGGAGGGGGAGAAGAGTAAATACTATTGAGGAGGGGAAGGGAGACGGGAGAGCTAAAAGCACAAATGGTGGGAAAGAGGTTGGAGGGAAATACACAGATTGTAATCATAACTGTGAATGTGAATGGAATGAACTCTCCCATAAAACGGAGACGGATAGCAGAATGGATTAAAAGCCATAATCCAACAATATGCTGCTTACAAGAAACACATTTGAAACGGGGGGATACACATAGAATAAAGGTCAAAGGATGGAGCAGAATATATTGTGCTTCAGCTCATGTAAGAAAGGCAGGAGTAGCAATCCTAATTTCAGACAAAGTGAAAGCAGAAATAGATCTAATCAAAAGGGATAAGGATGGAAACTATATCCTGCTAAAAGGCACCATAGACAATGAAGCAATATCATTACTAAACATGTATACTGCAAGCAGAATAGCATCCAGATTCTTAGAGGAGAGGTTGGGGGAGTTGAAGGAAGAAATTGATAGCAAAACTATACTAGTGGGGGACCTCAACCTCCCCCTCTCTGAACTCGATAAATCCAACCTCAAAATAAACAAGAAAGAGGTTAAGGAGGTAAATAAAACTCTGGATAAGGTAGATATGATAGATCTTTGGAGAAAATTAAATGGGAATAGAAAGGAGTATACCTTTTTCTCAGCGGTACATGGAACATTTACAAAAATTGACCATGTACTAGGACATAAAAATCTCACAATCCAGTGCAGAAAGGTAGAGATGATCAATGAATCCTTTTCAGATCATAATGCATTAAAAATTACATGTAATAAAAGGCCATGGAAAGAGAAACCAAAAATCAATTGGAAACTAAATAATCTAATTCTAAAGAAGGGTTGGGTTAAAGAAGAAATCATAGCAACAATCAACAATTTCATTCAAGAGAATGACAATAGTGAGACAACATACCAAAACTTATGGGATACTGCAAAAGCAGTTATTAGGGGAAGTTTTATATCTTTGAATGCTTACATAAATGAAATAGAGAAAGAGGAGATCAATGACTTAGGCTTGCAGTTGAAAAAGCTAGAAAAAGAACAAATTGAAAATCCCCAAGTAAATACCAAATTAGAAATAATGAAAACCAATGGAGAGATTAATAAAATTGAAATTAAGAAAACTATCGAATTAATAAATAAAACCAATAGTTGGTTTTATGAAAAAACTAATAAAATTGATAAACGTTTGGTCAATCTGATTAAAAAAAAGAAAGAAGAAAATCAAATTACTAATATTAAAAATGAAAGGGGTGAAATCACCTCCAATGAGGAGGAAATTAAAACAATAGTTACAAACTACTTTGCCCAACTTTATGCCCACAAATTCGATAATCTAAATGAGATGGATGAATATTTTAAAAAATACAAATTGCCCAGATTAACAGAAGAGGAAGTTGAATACTTAAACAACCCCATCTCAGAAAAAGAAATTGAACAAGCCATCAATGAACTCCCTAGGAAAAAATCTCCAGGGCTAGATGGATTCACAAGTGAATTCTATCAAACATTTAAAGAACAGTTAATTCCAATACTACATACACTATTTTTGAAAATTGGGGAAGAAGGAGTCCTCCCAAATTCTTTCTATGATACAAATATGGTTTTGATACCCAAACCAGGAAGAGACAAAACAGAGAAAGAAAATTATAGACCAATTTCCCTAATGAATATAGATGCAAAAATTTTAAATAAGATTTTAGCAAAACGAATACAGCATCTTATCACGAGGTTAATACATTATGATCAGGTAGGATTCATACCAAGACTACAGGCCTGGTTCAATATTAGGAAAACTATTAGCATTATCGATCACATCAACAACAAAGCTAACAAAAACCACATGATTATCTCAATAGATGCAGAAAAAGCTTTTGACAAAATACAACACCCATTCCTACTAAAAACACTGGAGAACGCAGGAATAAAGGGAACTTTCCATAAAATAATAAGCAGTATCTATCTAAAACCTTCAGCAAGCATTATATGCAATGGGGATAAGCTAGATGCATTCCCAATAAGATTAGGGGTGAAACAAGGTTGTCCATTATCACCACTATTATTCAATATGGTACTAGAAATGTTAGCTGTAGCAATTAGACAAGATAAAGATATTCAAGGAATAAGAATAGCCAAAGAAGAAAATAAGTTATCACTCTTTGCAGATGATATGATGATTTACCTAGAGAATCCCAGAGATTCAAGTAAAAAATTACTTGAATTAATAAACAACTTTGGCAAAGTTGCAGGGTACAAAATAAACCCACACAAATCTTCTGCGTTCCTATATATTAGCAACAAAGTCCAACAGCAAGAGGTAGAAAGAGAAATCCCATTTAAAGTTAGGGTAGACAGTATAAAATACTTAGGAGTCTACCTGCCAAAACAAACCCAGGGACTATATGAACACAATTACAAGACACTTTTTGCACAAATAAAGTCAGATTTAAGTAAGTGGAAAAACATTAGTTGCTCATGGGTAGGCCGTGCTAATATAATAAAAATGACAATTCTACCTAAATTAATATACTTATTTAGTGCCATACCAATTAAACTATCAGACAATTACTTTCTAGAGCTGGATAAAATAATATCAAAATTCATTTGGAAAAACAAAAGGTCCAGAATATCAAAGGGACTAATGAAAAGAAATGTTTGGGAAGGTGGCCTAGCGCTACCAGACCTCAAACTGTACTATAAAGCAGCAATTATCAAAACCACTTGGTATTGGCTAAGAAACAGAGAGGTAGACAAGTGGAATAAACTTGGCACTCAAGATTCAGTAGGCAAGGAATATAGCAACCTTCTGTTTGATAAACCCAAGGACCCCAGCTTCTGGGATAAGAACTAATTTTTTGACAAAAATTGCTGGGAAAACTGGATAACAGTGTGGAGGAAATTAGGCATAGACCCATACCTGACACCGTACACAAGAATAAAGTCCAAATGGGTACATGATTTAGGTATAAAGATAGATACCATGAATAAACTGGAGAAGCAAGGAATAGTGTATTTATCAGATCTATGGAGAAGGGAAGAATTCTTTACTAAAGGAGAGATAGAAAGCATTATGAAATGCAAAATGGATAACTTTGATTACATTAAACTGAGAAGTTTTTGCACAACCAAACCCAATGCAACCAAAATCCGGAGGGACGTAGTAAATTGGGAAAGAATTTTTACAGCTAAGCTCGGGGATAAAGGCCTCATTTCTAGAATATATAGAGAACTGACTCAAATGTATAATCATACAAGTCATTCCACAATTGATAAATGGTCAAAGGATATGAACAGGCAATTTTCAGAGGAAGAAATTAAAGCTATCTATAATCATATGAAAAAATGCTCTAAATCATTATTGATTAGAGAGATGCAAATCAAAACAACTCTGAGGTACCACATCACACCTATAAGATTGGCAAACATGACAGAACAAGAAAATGATAAATGCTGGAGAGGATGTGGGAGAGTTGGAACACTAATTCATTGTTGGTGGAGCTGTGAGCGCATCCAACCATTCTGGAGAGCAATTTGGAACTATGCCCAAAGGGCTACAAAAATGTTCATACCCTTTGACCCAGCAATATCGCTACTAAGACTATATCCCCAAGAGATCATAAAAATGGGAAAGGCTCCCATATGTACAAAAATATTTATAGCAGCACTCTATGTAGTTGCCAAAAACTGGAAGTCAAGGGGATGTCCATCAATTGGGGAATGGCTGAATAAATTATGGTATATGAATGTAATGGAGTACTATTGTGCCATAAGAAATGATGAACAAGAAGACTTCAGAGAGGCCTGGAAGGACTTATATGACCTGATGCTGAGTGAAAGGAGCAGAACCAGGAGAACTTTGTGCACAGCAACGACCACAGTGTGCGAGAGTTTTTTCTGGTAGACTTGGAATTTTGTAATAACGCAAGAACTTCTTATAAAAAAAAAAAAAAATCCCAATGGTGGTTCTCAAGGCAAAATGCCTTCCACACTCAGAGAAAGAAATATGGAAGTAATTCACAAAATGTAGCAGATCATGTTTGTGTATGTATATGTGTTTGTGTATCATGTTCTGATTTGTTATATGATTTCTTTCATTTATTCTAGTCTGACTACATAGCATGACAATAGTGAAAATATACTCAATAGGAAAGTATATGTAGAATCTATACAGAATTGTATGCAGTCTTGGGGAGGGAGGGGGGAAGAGAGGGGTAGGTGGGGGGGGATAAAATCTCAATTGTATGGCAGTGATTGTTAAACATTAAAAAATAAAAAAATATATTAAAAAAATTAAAAAAAATTAAAAAAAAGAATGAAATTTTGAATTTCATGAAGACATGAAAGGAAACAGTTCTTATGAGTGGAAGGGAATTTTGTCTTAAAAAAAAAAAAAGAAAAAAAAAAAGCAGATCTAAGAACCTCTGCTAGTAGGTATGTCAGGGTGCTTCCTGCTATACCAACCATCTATCTATTGCATTGCTTAGAGCAGTGCCTGGAACATAATACGGGTTTAATAAAAAAAATCTTGTTGAATTTTTGAATATATGTGTATACATATATAGATATGTATGTATGTAAGTATAAGAACATACATGCATTAAACAAAAACATATGCAAATATATATGCACATACAATTAAAGAATGATTTATGAAATATAATTTTATTAAATAAGTATTGTTAAACAAAAATTATATTTTTATAAAGCATATATGTGTATGTGTATATATGTGTGTGTGTGTGTGTGTTTGTGTGTATCCAAATTCTTTTCTTCAAATGACCCTGTGAGGTAGGTGGTAAATATATTAATATTGCCATTTATAACAAATCAAGAAACTGAAACTCAGACATTGAATGACTTGCTTAACTTGAATCTACCACCTCCTGAATATAGGACTACTCTTCTTCTGATACATTACATTGTCTCATTGATAATATGGGATGGAAGTGAGTTCTGAGTTAGACTTTGAAGAAAGGGAAGAATTTCAAAGGTGGATTGGGTAAGGATATCTTTTCTAGGTATGTAGGATGTCATCATCAATGACAGGGAGGCAAGAATATGAAAGTCCAAGTAGAGAACAGATGCAGTGACTATGCAAATTTTTAGGCAAGTAAAGTAGATAATGGATAGCACTTTGAAATAATCCTAGAAATGCAAATTGAAATCTTTGTGGGAGATGGAATGACAATCTAAGAAGAAGTTAAGCACCATTGATTAATTACATGCTTATCAAATCATCATTTAAAAGCAAAAATAAAATGGATGAACAAAGTAGAAACTCCATTAAGGTATTTAAAGTTATCATGCAATGCTTTTTTGCTGAAAACAGCAGAAACCCTTAGTCCATTAAAGGAACAGACACCCATGATCCTTTGAGAATAAATAGTTAACAAGATAGCACTAATCCAGGAAAGTTTTCCCTTTGGAATTCAGCCTTTCATTGAAATGCGAATGTACCGTGTACTTTGGACATTACTAGCCCAAGAAGGGTAGGTTCTCCACAGGACAGAAAACACTCCTGGAAAATTCCTTGCTTGAAATTTAGAATTCTGATCTGAGTTCCAAGTAGGAATTTAGACCAACCTAAAGAAGTGTCTGAGGACTATAGCGTCTCTCTGACAATATAGCATTATAGGATTTTGGAGATGGAAAGAACTTTGTCATCCATAGGCTTATGAATTAAAACTGACTATAGACCTTAAAAGCATCTCATCCAATCCTCTCATTTTAGAGATGAGGAAACTTTAAGTGGCTTATAGCAAGTGCATACAATCTTGGACTCCAACTGATTTCAAATTTGACACCCTATTCACTTTAAGATGCTACCTTACCTCACTGCTATATAAGTGAAGAACTTGTGGACCATAGAAATGATATCACTGGCCAAAGGTCACAAAACAATTTACAAAAAGTTGGAGTTTGAGTGCTTCTCTTTTTCCTTGCACTACAGTAATCTGTGAAAGAGAAATAGGATGAAACTCAAGCATTTCTCTTCTAGTCTATTGGGTGTTAAGTAGAAATATACGAATTCATTATTGACTGGTTAATGAAATAATCATAGTATAGAGCAACATGGATCAAGGAGCAACATGATATAACTGAAAAGGGGATGAACTATTATTTCCTGCTCTGCCACTTACTGGATGTCTGACTGGTCAAGATGCTTATAGTTCTTGGAATGAAGTTTCTTCATCCAAAAAATGGGCATAATTGTTTAATCTAGCTCATAGGATAGTTTTCACACACACACAAAAAATCATTTTTTATTATAAAGGCCTGTGCACATAGCAGCTATTATTATAAAAGTCTAACAGCTATTTACCTACCCCCACACAAAAGAAAAAGAAAACTAAACTGAAACTCTCAGAATTTCAGAATAGTAAAGGACTTCAGAGGCAATCACATCCCGGAATTCATAACGTTCCTCAGTTATGAACTCTTTTGACAGTCTAGAAAAGTTTATGGACTTCTTTTCAGAATATTTTCTTTCAAGATATGAACTAGCATACATAGAAATACAAAGGAAATCTACTTTATTGAAATAAAAATGTAATTTGTTTCCTGTGTCAGTTTTTTAACACCCTGCATTCTGTACATGGGGTCCTTGAGGAACTGCTGAACTTGGTTAGGAAACACTAATCTATTCCAACCCTTTTCTGAACAAAACTATCCTCTCCAAATTTCCTGAAATATTTATACTTAAGGAACTTTAGTGACAAGGAACTCAATACCCTTTGCCACAGACTATTCTGTATTGGGAGACCTTTAATTGTTAGCAAGTTATATATATATATATATATATATATATATATATATATATATATATATATATATATATATATATATATATATAAATCAAAATCTTCCTTTCTAAATCTTTTACATAATATTCTTACTTCTGCTTTTTTAGAGTAAAGGGAAAAAAATCTAATCCCTCTTTCATACAGCAATCTTTCAAAGCCTTAAAGATGGATACCATGTTCCTATGAAGTCTATTTTTTCCCCTCCAAATCATACATTTCCATTTCCTTCAAACACTTCTCTTACTGTATTATTTTAAATCATAAGATGATACTATATGTAAAAGATCTGGAAGAGGCCTTAAAGATTATCTGACACACTTTTTTCATTTGAAAGATGAGGCAACAAAATCTTTAAGAGATGAAGTGACTATCTAAGCATGAAGCTACTAAACTTTAGCATTGTATTTGAACCCACAATCACTGACAAGATTCAAAGTTCTTTCTGCTACACCTCTTACTATCGTGGTTAATCTCCAGAGGAACTTGCTAGACTGTTAATACCTTCTTTTCTATGTGGAGCCTGGACAGATTACAGAGAGATTATCACCTGTCCTATTTTGGAAACTATGGAATGTCAAGTTTTTGACTCATGTTCAGTTTGTAGTACAATAAAAGCAAGTATAAAATCCATTAAATTAAGTCATTTCACAAGTTGCTGTCTAGACATACCTCTCCTGTTCTGTTTGTACAAAACCATGTTATAATGGAAAAATAACAAGCTCTTTTAATCAGTTTAGGGGTATGGATAACGCAAATTCTTTTTCTCTGGAATGAGAGCTAGAAAGGATTTCTAGAATATTCTAGTCTAGCCTCTTGTTATAACATGAGAAAATGGAGTCCAAAAGAGGCTGTAAGCTTCCCAAATTTGCATTCTAGTTAGTAAGAATAAGGTGTAATCTAGGCCAGCAAGCACTGATTAAGCTACTCATATATTAAGACACTTTGCTCCGCACTGGAGATACAAAGATGAAAAGTAAACTACGCTGAATTAAATTAAAATAATCTTCCCCTCTTTAAGAAGATGACATACTGCTACCAAGACATAGTAAGTCCCCTATGTCTGGAGTCTTCCATCTCTCCTCTTCCACCAACTGGTTTCCCTAGATCTCTTCAAGTCCTACCACTTCAAGTGCGATCTTCATGAAGAGCCTTTTCCTGATTCACCCAGTTATTAGCCCCATTCTACAACTTACTTTGTAATTATTCTGTGTATATGGTACAATAACTTACTTATGAGCATTGTTGGAGCTCCTTCCTCCCTCAAGTAGAAAGTAAGTCCTTTGAAAATAGGGCTGTTGTATTGTAAGATTTGTATCCTTTGTACCTAGTGGTACGTGACCCAAGGCAGGTCCTTACCAAATGCTTAATAACTGATTAAAAAATAAAATTAAGTATATAAAATAATTTTGAGGGAAATGATAGTATTAAAAGCAAGGGATCTATGAAATGGTCTTTAGATGGAAGGTAGACCTTGAGATTGGCCTTGAAGGAAAGCTGAGATTCCAGAATGTGTGAGAAAGAAATAAATTATATGCTTTGTGCAAAGGAAATAAGGGAGGAAAGAAAATTTCCAGCTGAGTGAGGGATAGGAGGGGGAAATAGGAAGTAGAATACTAGAAAAGTTCTTTTCATTATATTTTGGTGACTTTTAGAGAATAAGTTGCAGTAAGGGAAGCCAAAGCCTATGGGATACTTTTCTAAAGTGGTATAATGTGGCAATGTATTTTTGGGTTCCAACAGGGGTTGAGTTTAAAAGTCTGTACACTACATGTTTAAAGCATGCATAGAACTACAGAATTGAACTCCTCTGAAAACATGTTGAGCTTTAGACCCAGTCTACTCCTTTTTTCAATGGTACTATGAAAGGACAACGTCATCAAATAAACGAGACCATTTTAAGTCCTGGCAAATTGCTTTTTAAGCACATTGCTTCTGAAACTCCAAAACAACCACAATTTACTGGCCCCTTCTTGGTCTAGTACAACAAACAATCCAATTATTCTGCTCCCTCCCTATGTGTTTTCCAGTTCCCAGGGATACTAAGTGGAAGCGACACAGGTTTCACTAGAATGGAAATGCAAATATTCCTCACTGAGCAGCAAATGAAAAATTTTAGCATAAAAATGTAGCTTCCTAAAATAGAATGGTGACCTTTCATAATTACAGCTCTCACACTTGCATCTAAGGCATTTTACAAAGAAAATAATTTAATTCTTCTCATTTAAAGTAAATTCTACTCATTTAAAGTAAATATATGTCATTCAATTGCACAGAAAAGAGTGGAGAGGTATACCTCAACCACAAAGTCAAGGATATGGCAGGGGGTGGTTTCTAAAAGATTAGACCTTGCAAGCACACACAGGAAATAATGATTTTTTTTTGTCTTAATATGAATCTCACTCAAGATTATACAGACCCTTATTCTTATTCACAAGTGGATCTAATCATATGAATTTCTCTACATCAAAAGTGAATTAAAAAGAAATGACAAGCAGGAGAGAACAGGGTAGCTGAGACATCTCATCAACAGTCTCATCAGGAAAGTGACCCACAGAAAGGTCTGATGCTGCCCACGCAATTACTTCTGGAGCTTGCTGCCAGTAAAATATCTTTCTTATCTTGAATCCAAGTCCTGTGATTGCCACCTAAATAGGGCTATTGAAGAGGAATACCAAGTGTTAAGCCATACATTAAGTGCTACTGCTTTGTATCACCCACCCACGGTGTTTATATCTTTATGTTATCAACCTCAGAGACATGCTCAAGCAAATGTGAAAGCATCCCAGAATAAGCATAAACAGTGTTAGAGCATGCATAATTATTGAGCCCTAAATCTTCAAGGGTATGTTTTTGCAGTACATAAGAGTGCATGAAGCACTTCTTTTCAACGGATAGAATATTCTGTAGTCACTGAGGCTTAGAAAGGTTAAAGAAACAGATCTCTTTTAGTTGCTCTACAAAACAGCATCCTAATCTAGGAAGCATAACATAAATATCTTACATACCATGTATGCAATCAGGCAATTATTTATTGTAGCAATTATATATCTTGCTAGAGGCATTGTAGATTGGGGATGGAATGACACATTATTATGTACTTCTGAAAAGAAAAATCTCTTAAGTATATGCATGTTTTTTCCCCTTTTCATAGTACCATTGGAAGAAACTTTGATTTAATGAATCACTATTACTGTGGTGCTTCACATGCCCTCTGGTCATCCAACCTGGACTTCTTCCATCTTCTCTGACATGGAACTCTCCAGATGATGACCTGGAGAATTTAACCTTCTGAGCTTTGAAATTCCAACTCATCCTGAGGGTGAGTTGATCTGATTCCTGCATGAGCAAACTCAGCTCATCTTCCTGATCATCATATATCTTAACTCTTCTAAGTTTTTTTTTCCTTGAAAAAGTCATCTGTTTTTACTGTCTTTCTTTCCTCTCACTCTCTTCTTAAATCCCTGTAATTAGGCAAGTTACGTAATAATGCAGGTAAGGCTCTGTGCTAAGTTTATGGGGTGCAAATCTCTTCTCCCCCTATTTTGATCCAAATAAAGCTCCATAGGATCACTAAGTATATAATCTAATTCTTGCCTAGGTGTAATGAAATTAAATTTTCCTTGGGTACAATCAATCAGCTAGCATTTATTACACACCTGTTATGTACAAGGCACTATGCTACATGATACCTTCTCTCAAAGAGCTGACATTCTTTTATAAAGAGCACATGCTCATATACACAAATATAACATGTGTTTCCCTGATGCAACTACCTAGAGACCGGGTATGTTACATTCCACTCCTTCTCGAGGGTTCTTTGGTACCCGTAATGGCATTTAGTGAATCTGTAGACATTCTACCATTGGTGCCAGTCCTAAGTCTTGGTATTTCTTCAAGTATAGGGTCAGTCCCTTGAACCCAATAAATAAATATTGATTTCAAATATGTATTAACAAATATAGTCTATTCCACAATATGTAGGGCTTAATTCTCCCCATCGTACCAATTGATTATCTAGGAAATTTAAGGGAATTGGGTTCACAGTTTAGCTCTGTTTCTATATAATGTACTGCCAAATTCCACATCTAAAACTCTCCTTTGGCTCAAGGCCCAGGCACTCTGGCTTCTCACTGTTTTCATGATGACTGACTTGATTCAAACATTCCTCCTTAAATCATGGCTCCAAGGTTCCCATGGTTTGAACTCCTAGGTCTGGTGAGATCGGCACCCAAAAAGGAGAAGGGAAAATGAAACAAGACAGACACAGAAACACTTTAGACCCATTTCTCAGGTCTCTGGGGCAAAAGAAAAGAAAGTTTGGGGGTGGGAGAGAAAGATATCTTAGCTTCTTACTTCATTTCATGAAGTCAGTGATGTGTCTGTAATATTTGCCTTTTGGAAGCAACAGGAAAGAACATAAAGGAAAAAAAAAGTGAATTTGTTCTGGCTATATAATGAATTGAAAGAGGTTCCACTCACCCATGTTGTTAATAAATGTGGGGAAAGAGCATACCTCTATGTTAAGAGAACTAGCCATGTTCCAAAGTTCTGTTATACAAATGAAATGTATTTTTTTTGTTGGAAGGAGAGAGAAGAAATTGTCATTTGGGAGATCAGGAAAGCCCACATGTAAGAAATGTCACTTGATAAATGTTTTTCCAAGTCACTATGCAATCAGCAGGCAACTCTATGTACAGTTTATTTGTCCCTATTTCTTTTTGAGTTTGACACTACTATACCAGAGGAAGCTTAGGTGGGAACAAATATAGGCATCCCTTGGGTATATTGTGGGTTACATTCCAGATACCCACAATAAAGCTAATATCACAATAAAGTAAATCACACTTTTTTTTTGTTTCCCAGTGCATTTAAAAATCATGTTTTAACTACACTGCAGTTTTTTTTAAGTATGCAAAAGTATTATGACTAAAACATATACACCTTAATTTAAAAATGCTTTATTGCAAATAAATGTATAACATAATCTGAACCTTTAGCAAGTCCTAATCTTTTTGCTGATAGAGGTCTTGCTACAAAGTCAATGACTGCTGACTTAGCATGGTGGTGGTTGCTAAAGATCAATGTGATCAAAGTGACAACTTCTTAAAATAATACAGCAATGAAATTTGCCTCATCAGTTGACTCTTCCTTTCACTTGAATACTAAGAGGTCAGCGTAAGGTTATTTATTAGCCAAATTTAAATACTATTGTTTGTCAGGAAGTAGGGAGAACAGAGGAGAGGGAGAGAGATGGGGTAACATGATTGGTAGAGCAATCAACACATACAACATTCATCAATTAAGTTGATTGTCTTATATAGGTATGGTTTGTGGTACCTCAAAGCAATTACAATAATAACATCAAAGATCACTGATCATAGATCACTATAAGAGATATAATGAAAATGATAACATTTTAAATATGTTCAGAATTTGAAAATGTGACATAGAAATGCAATGTGAGTACATGATTTCTAAAATGGAGTCATTAGACATGTTAGCATAGGATTCATGAACACAATTCTCTCGATCACATTGAGAAAATTTTCATTTAGCATGTGGGAAGGAGATGTTTTTTGAACACGGTATTTCCTTTTGTTACTTACCTTCTCTTGCCACCATTACCTCAACTCCCAAGTGCCAAATACCCAGTCTGACAAGGACTGCAATATACTGCAAGGTAACCACTCCAATATATGTAGCTCTCACAAATCAATCTGATTCTATGAAAGTCCAGAGGCTCCATAAAATGGAAGATTCATAGTGCTGACTGTCATGGCAAACGGGTAATAACAATGAGAAAATTTAGAGAACTTCCTATATGTGCTTATTTCTATTATTTTAAAATTATGAGATAGTATATTTTCAGTCAATGTGGTGAGCATTTACTAAAGGCTTACTTTATGCAAGACACTGTGTTCAGGGTTGGAGATGTAGAAATAATGAAAGACAGACTCTCTTCCTAAGCATCTTGGAACCTCAGAAGCGGTACCATGTTATATTATACTAAAAGGAGTTCTGGATCCACACACAGAAAACTGGTGTTTGATCATACCTTACACACTTATTCCCTGTGTGCCCTTAAGCAAATCACTTAAACTCTCTTGATTTGTTTCCTGATCCATTTAAGAAAAAAAAAATAATTGAACTACTTAAGGTATTCTAACCTGGGGACTAAGGACAGCCCACCCAACTCCCTAATTGAGTCTATGGGAAAAAAAAAAATCATGTGGTCTGTGAAATTATGTTGTGATTATTACATTTCAGTACAATTGTTTTTTTTTTTTATAGTGTCCTGTATTTTACTTTATGTTTATTTAAAAACATAACCTCTAAAGAGGTCCACAGGATTTGCCAGACTGCCCAAGAGGTCCAGGTTCATAGGTCTCATAATATAGTTAAAGGGGTTGATGACATAAAAAAAGTTCAGAACTCCTAAAGTCAATGACTCTATGTCCCTTACAACTCTTGATCCACGAACCTAACATATTGTAATAGGTAAGAAACGCATGTTCCCAAATAATAATGATTATTTTTTCAAAACAGTGTAATAATTTTAAACATGTGATTTCATTAATTGCTGTCCTTTGCTATAATTCAAAGGTTTTCCAGTGCTTTTTAAAATTTATTTATTTATTTTTCATTTCCATAAGGTTTTGAGTTCCAAATTTTCTCCTCATCTCTCCCCTCCACTACCCCAAGACACCATGCATTCTGATTACCTCTTCCCCCAATCTGCCCTCCCTTCTATCACACCCCTCCCTACCCTTATCCCCATCTCCTCTATTTTCTTATAGGACAAGATAGGTTTCTATACCCCATTGGCTGTATTTCCCAGTGACCTTCCGGGCTGTGTTGGGCTGGAGATTTGCTTCAATCTGTCATTCTGTGAGTTCTGCAGCTCCAAAATTTATTTCGAGTCATTTTTTACAGGTATTTGGCTGGCCTTGGTTTAAGTCCTCTAGAAAGTGTGTGCTGTTACTCCATCATGTTGTCTCCGTCTCCCAGGTTTTCCAGTGTTAACCAACAAATTCCCAAACACTTTGAACATAAGTCAAAATTGGAAAATGCTTCTTTTACAGAATTTGAGAATCAGTTAATATTTGTATTGGGGGGCATCATAGCAGGAAATGTTACATGCACACTTAAAATCCAGTGAGCAGAGTTGCTCTAATAACAAGACTTATTTCTCTCACTCTTAAACAGACACTGCTGTCCATATCCATATCTTCAATGTATACACATGAAAATGATCCATGAAGTTGTACAGGAATGGTCCAGCAATCACTTGATCTCCTTTAAGTTTATTAGTGTTGAGTGGCTACTACCATGAAACTGTTATCATAATTTGAAAACGGTTCCAAAATGTTCCCAGTAATTAGGCAACCAGATTTCTCACTATTGAACCAGGATTTTTCTAATTCAACTACTTCATTTGGAGCAATAGAAATCACTGTTTAACTTCTTGCCCATAATGTAATATTATTTTTTCCCCTTAATTGAACTATCCACACACTTGACTCTAGATTTTCATTTCTCTTTCTCATGTAGGCATCCTAATCCTTATTTATAAAGCATTAGTAGTTTCATCACCATTGATCTTAAGTGTCAGGAATCTGGAAAATGTATATTTAACTGCAGGTTCTATTTTTTTCCTCTCATTCATAGTGGCATTCAGAAGAAAGAAAAAGAAAGTGTGTTAAATGAAGTGATTTTTTAAAGCAGCTATTTATCAATGATTATTAGGATGGGGAAAAATACCAGATAGTGTGAAGTATGGTTTAGATGTTGGAGTTTCTCTTCCTTCCTTCTCTCCTTTCTCTCTCTGTCTCTGTCTCTGTCTCTCTCTCTCTCTCTTTCTCTCTCTCTCTCTTTTTCTCTCTCCCTCCTTCCTTCCCTCTCTGTCTGTATAATTAGGATTAGATATGTTTAAAAATTGCTTATTTACATGCTATAATTAGAATGAAAAATGAAAATACTCAAAGTGAAGCAAAAAGAGGATGAACTGAATAAAACTGGGATGTTTAGCTTGGGGAGGAAAAGACTAAAAGAGGACTTCAGACCTATGTTAATTATTTGAAGGGTTATCATACAGAAGATGAATCTGTCATGATTGGTCCCAAAGGACAAAACTATAACTGTTGGGTATACATTATAAGGACACAGATTCCCTCTTAACCTTAGCAAAAGCTTTCAAGAGTCCTCAGCCTATCATTCAAAATTCTTTGTTTCAGTTACTTCACCCATAAAACTGAGATATAAAAACACCACTTCACAGAGGTTTTGTATTGATCAACTTATATGACATGTAAGAGATTTTTCAAACTTTAAAGAACTATTTGAATGTTAGTTTTGGCTATTGACTTTTTTCTGACTTTTTATGTTATTTCCCTGATACAACAGGTATGTGGAAATATCATTGGACCTGGAGTCAGAAAGAACTTACTTTCAGTCTTGCTTCTAATATTTAAGTAGCTTGGTGACATGGGGAAGTCACTAACCTACTCTCAGATCCTCCATGGTCAGCCATCTCTTCTGGCTCTACTCTTCTGACTTTGTCATATCCACCAAGAAAGCCCATCTTCTGCAATATCACATCATCTCTTGAACTATATATATGCTTTCTACATTAGATTGTGAGGCTCTTGAATAGGATTGTCTTGTCTTTATTTGTATCCCCTGCAATTAACACATAACTTGACACATAGTAGGTACTTATTAAATGATCATTAATTAACTGACCAACAACCTTACTGAGATCATTTTTCTCATCTGTAGAATGGGCATAATAATGCATATTTTGATACCCACTTCATAGTGTTGTCAGGAAGATCAAGTGATTTAGTTCCTGAGAGAGTTACTAAACCCCTTATTCAGGGCCCCACAGAATTGTTCAGGGTTATTATCCCTAAGGGAAACCCTATCTATAGCTAGATAGTCTGTGGTAACCAAAGGTCACAACACTTTGAGACTCTTAACAGTAAACTTGTGGCATTAAGGTGGTCCCCCCATCCAGGGTGAAAATACTCCCTTCCATGAAGACTGTTACAATAAAAAAAAAAAAAATCTTCATCTCTAGTAGCTTCCATCTCCAATCCTGTATAAATCTGGGGAATGTTATCAAAGGAATTCCTTTGAAATCATTAAGATGCATTAAGCACTCTCCATATATTCACAATCAAACTATACCAAGTGTTCTCTAGGAGCATTTGCCAAAAATCACATGGGATCCCTAGAGGCACATGTATTTTACTTGTTCTAGCAGGGGGTTGGAGTGGAATTTGTTAGATTTACAAGTCTCAGTATCTATGAGGTAGGACAGAGAATCAAGGGCATACTGAGAAATATGATTCAAACACCCAAAGTAAACAGGTGCACAAAGCAAACAAGTAGAGGAGAGAATCAGCCTCCTTATGGTGAAGATGGAAAATGGAGAAAAGAACTTAACTCAGATGACCTGGATTCTAAACTCAAGCTATGTTGTTACTTCTATGCGCTGGTGCAAGTCATGTTGTCTCAATTATCTCCAGTTTATTCATTTAAAAGATGGGAGAGCGGAAAGAGATGAAACTCTATACTAAAGTGGAAAGTATACTGGGTTTCATGTCTGAAAAATTATGCTCCAATCCTGGCTCAGATGTTTATTCCCTGTTTGCTGCAAGGAAAATCATGCATCATCCCTGGGCCTTTATTCCCTCATCTATAAAATGAGGAAGTTTGACTAGATGATCTCTAAGGTAGAACCTTCCATATCTAACTCCTGTATATTAGATAACCTCTGATGTTCCTTTCTATGGAAGCAGATGTCTGTATGGCCAGTCACGGATAGATTGCGTCAATAAAATGGTACAAAAATTCAGATAAAAGTATCATAGTCTAAGTCAGAGAGCAGAGCAAGAAGAGCCATAGATATCAAGCAAATCTGAAGCAAAACCCACATTGACAGAGTCTTTCCTAAGTGTTATTTTGTGTCTTATGCTTGTTAGGTACCAAAGAGCCACCCTTTTGCCAGCCCTGTATATCATATACTAATTATTCACTTAGGCTATCTCTTAGGTGATGGAGAGTCTAAAGTGGGAGAAAGAGTACTGAAGTTGGAATCAGGAGAGATCGAGGTTTGAACCTTGCATATAATACCTACTATTTGACCTTGTCATACTACTTAATCTTTCTTGCTTCAGTCTCTTCCTTTGCAGAAAGGGGATAGAAATAAGCTCACACCTGCTTTTCGTAGAGTTGTCATGATATAAGATAATGTACGTAAAGCCTTTGTGAATCAGGAACACTACATAAATGTCAACTATTCTTATTAAGTAGGAAGAAAAGAAGTTTTGGCTATTTGATGAATTTCCATGTCAACCCTACTTCCAAGATGCAGTACATGAGATTTCATCAGTCAGTTACTTAATGTCTAAGCTGAATGTAGTCCATAGTAGTGTCTTGATGCATGTATTTGCCCAACATGATAAACCTTGATGCTCTACTTTGAAGCGGGCAAGATCACACTAACTGAAAACCCAATAAAAACCTCCATATGAGTGATAAGTAGAGAGTACTCTTCATTTATAACTGCAAATTTTTTTCAAGTTTATTTCAGACTTAATAAAATATATGCTCCTTGAGGGCATGGAGCATTTTACATTTTTCTTACTTTCAGGACCTGACAGGTTGCCTTGTACATAGGAGGTGCTTAACAAATATTGGTGGAATTATATTGAATTAGTCTTGAAAATGTATTATTTCCAACTAGAAATAGGCTTTCTAGTATTCAAAAATATTTTATTTCATTTCATGACAATCAATTCGTGTTTCATACTAATTTGATTTTTTTCCATACAAACTCATTGAAAGTCCAATTTTATTTGCAATAACTTTAAATGATACATACTTAATTCTGATTATTGAATCAGATGGTACTTTTAATAAATATCTTTCAATCCTGTTTTATGCATTTTTTCCTGAATTCTTTTTGCACATGAAGTGAGATAATGTTTTTGTCTATGAAACCAAATTAGAGTATATATGATTAGTTCTAAAACAATATTTAAAATATATTTGAGGTTATATTTTAAGATAAACTATTCTCTCCTCTCCAAGCTCTAATCACAAACTCATGTAATGTGTCCTCTATCTTTTCACCCAACACTGACCCGGTGTTCTTTTCCTCTATCAATTTTGGCATTCTTATACTCAATATTAGAACATCACCAGGTTTATGCTGAATATTATCTGCTAACCAATGTGTTAGGGTCCCCTAGATCATTACAGGGATCCCTAAACCCCGACCCAAGGCTCTTTTCCAGCAAGAGGCCTTGATCTAGTGAGTAATGAAATGAGGCAGGAGACAAGGTGGTGAGAGCTCCGTTTATTTCAGCTAGCTCACATGCATATATAATAGCCTTAATTATGTGAACATTCCTAAGCCTATATATTGAACCTATCACCTAACACTATTCCTTATATGGGTATCTTCTCCACTGGACATCCGGAACTGAACAAAGAACTGCCACGTTGCCAACAAAGATGAGACCCTTCCTCCTGAATCCACCTAGTTCCACCCCTACTGACAGGGTAGCCTAGGCAGGCTCTCAGTGTGGCGTCCTGCGATGGACAGGGGTTGGCTCTAACTCATCCCATTACACCAATGTGCTGATGCTAGATTCTTTTCTCTCATGGTCATCTTAATTTCTGACTGCAGTTTCAGGTATTTGATCACTAGTACAAGGAGGTTCTGTGAGATTATGTGCAAAAAAGTTTAAGAATGGAAAAGCTACCCTGCCTTGTCCTGGCTTGCAACACCCTGACCTTGAAAGACTGGAAAGGATGTATTTGTTCACTCCAGAGTACATTCTGTTTTTCAATTGCATTTTTTTCTTTTCCTTGCTTCTCCTACTTTTCCTGACTCTTAATTCTGTATGTGGTCATAAATTTATACATAGTAGCTAATTACAGTATATTAAATAAAACTTGTAGATTTAGCAAGTGGTTTTAGAATTCTAATTAGTGAGAAGTGAAAAGGAGGGAACTCTAATAATAGTTATAATGTAATTTGAAAATAATGCATCCTTACTAAACTTTTTCTTTGCATAAATTGGCAATTTTTAAGCCCATGGTAAATTTCAACGTGTGTCCCACACACAACACTGGAATAAAGCACTCAGCTGGAAAACAAAGACAGTATCTTCTAATTTCCTGGAGAGTCACAATTTTGGGGTAAAATTAATTTAATTAAATATCCAATAAAGAAAGTAGCAAGTAAACAAAAATGATAATTAAAAGCCAAAGTAGGTGATATTACCTGTGGTTACTATATTATTACCAACCTATATTCTTTTAAAGTTTGAAATTCAAACATTTTGACTCAAACTCAATATAAATTAATTCTCCATTTCACTTTGGGACTATGTAAATCTAATCTCAAAGAAGTACATTGTCAGAAATAGTGGGACTTTTTTTTAAAACAAACCTCTCCTTTTACTTTGATTATTATCACATGCTGTATAAGAATAAGGCTTGCTTTTATTCTCCCAGGAAATAGGAATTGGATTTGAAGATGGCACAATAAGAAATGGTCATTTAGCTTCAACCTGTAAAACTGTTTTTTTATTCTTTGTAGATTGAACCAAGAAGGGCAAGAGCACGCCCTGGAGGAAGGAAAATGGAAAGCTTTAATCTGGAAGTTCTGACTCACATGGGAATTTCTCTATGAAAAAAGAAAAGCAAAGAAAATCTTATTAGCTAGAATCCAATTAACCAAAATTTTCAACTAACTGGAATTAAGTTATTTATCCTTTCTTTTTTAGGGACTGAAGCAAGTGACAAGAAAACCACCAGATATCAGGCTATTTTTTAAAAGTTCTTGTCTAGATAAACTCTTAGGTCCTTATATAGATAGGTTCACACTACAAATTCTTTCAATTAGGTTAAAAATTAGTTTACTCCTGTGCTTTAAGTGGATTAAGGGTTCCAATAGGCTCCTCATGCTTCACTTTCTGAGTCAAGAAAGTTGTGTAGTGCAGTAAGAAACCTTAAAAGCAAGAATTTTAAACAGAAAGCTTTCCCCCAGCAAATCAGAATTGAGTAATTAGAAAAAATAAAACAAAACATTCCATTTCCTGAACACCATGGTAAAGTATAACACTTATTCTATGCATTTAAGAAGCATTGGTCCTCTTATACTTGCTTTTTCCAATATACATTAGAAAAGACTGATGTGGTTAATATATAAGAGAGGGGAAAAAGATGAGAAAAACTTGCATAAAGTGTCTTTATACATTTATTTATTTTTTTATTTTATTTTAAAAAAAGTATTTTTCCCTAAGTCTCTCCTTATACCAAAGGAATGTATATATATATATTTACTTTCAGTGTGTAGGAAGGGAAATGAAGGAAGGATATAGACCTATAGTTTTATGAACATAGGAAATTTCCTTATGTGGAAACTACTTCCATTGATGTTGACTTGTAAATGCCCTGAAATTCATCTCTTCAAGGAGAGATATCAAAAATGCTGTATACCTACTGCATGCCTCCCATAAAACTCCTGAGTTCTGACAAAACCAGAATAAAATATAATTGGCAAATGCTTACTGGAATAAATAAAAATAAAATAAAACATAGATAACGTTCATATGCAGCTGTCTAAGTCACTAAGTGCCCACAGGGTCTTTATGTATGGTTTAGTGGCCACTATCTCTCTGTTCAATAAAGAGAGACAAACTCAGAGTTAAGACACATGTTCAAGTCTTTTCTCTGACACAGAAAAGTCACAACATCTCAGTCGCAGAGGAAGATTCTGATACACACACATAGATGGAATTTCTTCACCAGAGAATTCCCCTTAGCCATGAAATAATAGATCCAGTCTATGTAACCTATCTATCTATCATTCTATTCACTATGACCTGGTACTCATAAACCAAAATCCCATATGTAATTTGAGGATGAAAAATCAAATAATGATGATGATGATGATGATTCACATAGCACTTTACAAATATTATTTTATCTTTGTAGCAATTTTGAGACTATGTGTTATTACTATTTCAATTTTATAGATTATGAAAATGAGGCAAACAAAAAAGTGACTTACGGTATCACACAACTAATAAGTAACTGAGTCATCCTGATTCAAGTCCTGTGCTCTGTACAGGATGTCACCTAAATGTCATATATGCCCCCCATTTTAATGTTTTAACAACCTGGTATAAATACTTCTTAAGCATATTGCAACTCAAATAAGAGAGTAGAGTGTCTTCAAAAGGTTTTTATTTTTTATTTATTTTGTTCTCCCCCACTCCCCCAAAATATCTGTCACTCATCTAGTGAGAAGTTTCTGTGAACTTAGTTAGGCTGGTACTCAATATAGACGTTTTTTTTATTGTTCATTGATGCATCCCACCTTTGGGTTCATGTTCAAAGCCTTTAATCTTTGTAGAACCTAGCAGAGAATAATACTGTGCTATAAGAAATGATGAGTTCAATGAACCTAGAAAGGTATGGAAAGACTGGCAGGAAATAATGGAAAGTGAAATGTGCAGAACCCAGAGAACATTGCATACAGTAAGAGCAATATTGTTTTAAAAAGGACTTCAAGCATATAAGCTTTTCTGACCATTGTAAATACTCATAAAGCTTATGAAGAAAGATGCTATCTGCATCCACAAAAAGAAGTGATAAATGGAAGTATATAGAGAATAATTATGTGTGTGATATGCATATGTGTGTCTGTATATATAGGTGTATAGATATATATTGATCCATCTACATCTATATGTATCTGTCTCTACAGACAAACACATATATAACTATTTAAGTCTAATGGTAACCATCTCTAAAGCAGGGGGAGAGAAGAAGAAAGTAAATTTGCATGATAACATTGTTGTATATTTGAAAGGAATGGCAAGTCGCACATAGTAGATGCATAGTTTCATAGGAAATCATCTTTAATTTTGTTGTACTATATTATGGAAATGCATTTTTATTCCATTAATTAAATATATTGTTTAAAAAGAACCTAGCGCAACCTATACTTCTTGGCTTATGCTTTGAAAATCCAGGATCACCCCTAAGCCACAATGAAAGACTGGATTAGCTCATTAAAGATGGAGTTGTGACTGTGACATTACATTGAAATGAGTTGGAAAATAATTTTTCTCTTGAGTTGATCTAGGACACTTTATTAAATTACAAAATGTATAACCTCATACTATTTTCATCATGAGAGATTTGAATCTTCTGAAATAATTTACTGAATATTGAATATTTCTCAAAAGGATAGGACTTAGAAATGGAGGGGATTCATTCCTTACTAATGTGACGCTAATTTAAGGTTAATGGTGGGTGGGAGGAAGAGTTAAAGATCTTCCCAGCACATTAATAAGCCTCAGACACCTTTTGTTAACGTTTAATGAGGCATAGGGTCACAAGGGTCCTGCTCTCCAACCATAAAAAGAGTATATATACTTAGAGGGGAGGTTTTACTTTGGGGCTTATTTTTTAGAAGAAGGTTCTTGTGCCAGATGAGATTCTGGTAGCCGCTAAGGAGCCTCCCAGCTTGAAAAATCCAGATGTTGGTGCTTCTCTCTCTGGTAAAGATATATAGATATAGACATATATTATCTATATCTATATTTATCCATATATATGTATGTATATATATATATATATATATATATATATATATATATATGTTATCTATGCTCAGACAGTTGGAAGCTCTGTCTGTTGGTCTTTCTGTTTGTAATTTCTGCTTGTAATTTCTGTTTGTGTTTTCTCTGAAGTTCAGGGTGCTGATTTTTTTTACCCTGAATTAAGAGAACGATATACATATTGATTACATACTGATTAAAGTAGATTGTTTACCCCTCAAAAGTTGCTTTTCTTTTAGAAAAGCAGATCTAAGAACTTTTATTGCAGGGCTTCCTGTATATGCCGGGGTCCTTGTTGTCACAACTATTTAGCTTATGTTATAGAGGGGATTTTTGATGATACAGGAAGGAGTCAGACTGAACTTCCTATGAGGTCCTTCCTCCCTTTGAGATCTTATGATTCTCTGTTTCATCTAGAATTCATTGATTTGCATGTTGTCTCTCTCCTTAGCATGTGACTACCTTGGGGTCAAGATCAATATCTTTTTTTTTTTTTAATCTATTTTTCTATCCTTAGAGATTAGCAGAGTTCCTTTTACAAAGTAAGCTCTTAACAAATGTTTCCTGACTGACTTGAAGAAAATCCTATGTGATAATAAAGGGAAGTTGCTCAAGTCTTTCTCTCCCTGTGGGTACAGGAAATTCAGTAGCATGGATATAATGCCAATGACATTGGGAACTTTGGAACATTCAAATAACTTGTGGTAGCATAACAGAGACTATTTTTCTAGGTTCATTTAAGACTATAATAACATATAGTCAGTTTTTTCTTTTCAGCAAAAAGATTACCCATTGCTGCTTTGGTAGTGCTTTTCCCACAAATAATCCTGCTTAGTCTCAAATCACTGAGCAGTGAGAAAGTCAAGGGTTAGTGTAGTAGAGGTGATTGCATGCAGGACTACCTGTTTCTGTTTGATTACATTTCAAAGCCAAACCATTTTGAATCATCCATTGTTTGAATAAATCCATAACTTTTCTCCTTTTCACCAGCATAAATCATTGAAACTTTTGACTCTCCTCTGCAAAGCACCATTAATTTGTCATATAATTTTATAAACAGAATTTCAGAGAGGTGTCAAACATGACAATTTTTTAAAAGAGTAATGGTAGATGATTAGGAATCTGTCATTTTGTTTTATATGTGTTGTATTTTTTATCAACAAGGGGATATTAAATACATATAGTCAATCTCTTTAGTATAGTGTAGCTCCCCGTGTTTGTATTTTGTTTATTCTCCTGAACAATGTTGATATAATGATTTTCCCCCTCATATACATTTCTAAGCCTTACATTCAGGCCATCTGTGTAAGCCCTTTCAAGTAGAAATCATATCATTCTCTATGATTTATGGAACACCGATTATATTGTCAGATCTCCATGAATAAATAATCTTAGTAATACTTCCCTCCAAAATCAATGTTGGTAAAGTCTTTTGTAGATGAAAACTTGTGATTGGGCCAAATTCTTGACTTGCTCCTCACACCCACTGAGTTGATCTAAGTGGAGAGTTTCTTTTGAAGTCAATGTGAATACAGTGAAACCTGCTTCAAATAACTCTCAAAGGACCAAGAGGAGGGGTGGGGGAGAGTAGATATGGAGATTTTTCAGTTTTCTTTCAAGATTGAAATCACTGTCTGTCGACAGAAGTAGGTATTTAAAAGTAGGAACGTTTATTGGACAGAAACAGAGGAAAGAAAAGAAATTCTAATCTAAGACTGGCACACATTTTTAACAAGCTTTCTCATCACATATTAGGAATAAAGAGAAGGAGTAAAGGCAGAGGATCAGTTTCTCTAGGTGATGTTAATTGCTTTTTGATGTACCTTTTAAATAATTTTGATTTAATCAATGCAGATAGTTTGACCCTCTCCATCCATCTGGGCTAGTTGCAACCATGACATAGACACATAATCTTGTCAGTTGCAGTGAATTACTCTGTGGGAAAACTCTGATAGCTGCTCTCTGATCTTAAGTTAGCTGGCTGTCAGATGACAGAGGTCTACATTTCCCAATAAAGTTTATACTCAGAGTCTTTCTAACTTTTTATGGCTTGTCATAAGGGCATTACCTTAAGAATATAAGGTCACCTTTCTTTATGTACTCTACACAGGCTAGCAAAATACTCAATAAATACTTTAAAAAGTGAATTAAAGCCAGTCAATAAGTATTAGCTAAGTCCATTCTCAAACACTTATTTTATGTACGACATGAACAAAAGATATATACAAACTGCAATCCCAGCTGATGTGGAATTTATAATCTATTCGATGAACTAGAAAGGAATATGATATGAGAAATATCACTGACATAGTCAATTTTTTATAGAATTTCAGAGGAATAGGACTAATTATAGGTGTAGTTGACTAGTGATAATTTTACAAAGATGTAGTATATGAAGGATATAAGTAATTAAGTGGCAGACCAGTTAGAGTGTTGGACAGGGTTGGAAAGGAAGCCCTGAATTCAAAACTAGCCACAGACACTTACTAGCTATGTGACCCTAGACAAGTCATGTAATTTTGATCTTCCTTAGCCTCCTTACTTGTGAAATGGGGCTAATAAAATCACCTACATTTCAGCATCATTGTGAGGATAAAAAGAGATAATATTTTTAAAAAAAATTCTTTGTCAGCCTTAAAGTATTATTCAAATGAGTTGGGTTTTTTTACTACTGATTAATAGGATTCACATAAGCAAAGAAAAATTTAAATGTTTTTCTAGATGAGGAGAATAACATTAGGTAAGAGGATAAAGTTGTGTTTAGAGAAGAATCAATAGACCAGTCTAGATGAAGCAGAAGGCTCTTTGAAAGAATAAATGGGGCATAAATTTGGAAAGATATGCTGGGACCCAATCATGAAAATCCTCAGATTTCAAGTCAGAGAAGTTTAATTTGATCTTCTAGTGGGTATCCAGCAAGAGATTTTCATTCAGGGAGTGATCTGATAAAAGTTTTATTTTATACAAACTAACCTACAATAGCATATGGAATGAAATAGAAAGGGTAGAGTCAGAGAGAGAGAGAGAGAGAGAGAGAGAGGGAAATGGACACTAGGTGAGTAACTATAACAACACATAACACATTCTGATAAAAGTTTTAACTAGAGTGGTGGCAAACGTATTATAAAGAAAAGGATGGAAGTGATAGATGATATGAAAGAAAAATAAGTGTAAATGAATATTTTCATAGAAAATAGAAAGAGAAATGAACAATGATTAAGATTCAGGGTCTACGTGACTGGGAAAACAGTGATTGGGTATAAAACATAAGGTATTAGAAAGAGCTTTGGATTCAAAGTCAGAGGATCTGAATACAAATTCTAGTTCTGTAATTTGCTATGGTATGACCTTAGGAAAGTCATCCAATAATTTGGGATATGATTGCTCATTTCTAAAATGAAAGCATTATATTAAATTATGTATCAGATCCTTTCAGCTCCTTCTATTTTCTCATGTGTCATGAATGAGATATTGAAATGAAAAAAATTGGGAAAAGCCTGTTTTGGAGGAACAGAAAGATTAAGGATGTGTTTACAGACAGGAACAGCTTGACGTGAGAGTAAAGTATCCAAATGTAAATCTTTGATCAAGTAGTTGGAGATGTGACACAAGTTAAAGAGAAAGTCCAGTGCCCTAGATGTGTAGATCTGAAAGTCATTCTCACTGAAGCGAGCTTTGAAGTGGTAAGAATGAATGAGATTATCAAAAGGCAGAATGTGTAGAGAAAAAAAAACAGTGGATTTGGGTAAAAAACAATTAGTTTAGTGGAACAGCTACATTAAGGGCCAGGTTGATCAAAAAAGAGCTAATGGAGATGATGGAGGAGTTATCAGAGAGGAATACAAAATCCCAGAGCAAAATCAGAAAAGACTAGAGAGAAGGTAGTTCAATATGCAGTGGCATTAAACAATGATCTGGACAGAGATCAAGCAGAATGAGAAGTGAAGAAATAATATGATATGCTCCCTCACTATAGTGTTATGAGATTGGGAATGTTATGATTATTTAGAAATTATAATTTGTCTTCAATGTATTCTTCATTTTTTTTTCATTTTTTTTTTATTTAGCTTTTAACATTCATTTTCACAAAATTTTGGGTTACAAATTTTCTCCCCTTTTCTCCCCTCCCCCCCAAACGCCAAGCATTCTAATTGCCCCTATGACCAATCTGCTCTCTCTTCTATCATCCCTCTCTGCCCTTGTCTCTGTCTTCTCCTTTGTCCTGTAGGGCCAGATAGCTTTCTATACCCCTTTACCTGTATTTCTTATTTCCTAGTGGTAAGAACATTACAGTTGATCCTAACACTTTGAGTTCCAACTTCTTTAGCTCCCTCCCTCTCCACCCCTTCCTTTTGGAAGGCAAGCAATTCAATATAGGCCAAATCTGTGTAGTTTTGCAAATGACTTCCATAATAGTTGTGTTGTATAGGACTAACTATATTTCCCTCCATCCTATCCTGTCCCCCATTACTTCTATTCTCTTTTGATCCTATCCCTCCCCATGAGTGTTGACCTCAAATTGCACTCTCCTCCCCATGCTCTCCTTTCTATCATCCCCCCCCACTCTGCTTATCCCCTTATCCTCCACTTTCCTGTATTGTAAGATAGGTTTTCATACCAAAATGAGTAGGCATTTTATTCTTTCCTTTAGTGGAATGTGATGAGAGTAGACTTCATGTTTTTCTCTCACCTCCCCTCTTTATCCCTCCACTAATGAGTCTTTTGCTTGCCTCTTTTATGAGAGATAATTTGCCCCATTCAATTCTCCCTTTCTCCTCCCAATATCTTTCTCTCTCACTGCTTGATTTCATTTTTTTTTAAGATATGATCCCATCCTCTTCAATTCACTCTGTGCACTCTGTCTCTATGTGTGTGTGCGTGTGTGCATGTGTGTGTGTGAAATCCCACCCAGTACCCAGATACTGAAATGTTTCAAGAGCTACAAATATTGTCTTTCCATGTAGGAATGTAAACAGTTCAACTTTAGTAAGTCCCTTATGACTTCTCTTTGCTGTTCACCTTTTCATGGTTCTCTTCATTCTTGTGTTTGGAAGTCAAATTTTCTTTTCAGCTCTGGTCTTTTCATCAAGAATGCTTGAAAATCCTCTATTTCATTGAAAGACCAATTTTTCCCCTGAAGTATTATACTCAGTTTTGCTGGGTAGGTGATTCTTGGTTTTAGTCCTAGTTCCTTTGACTTCTGGAATATCCTATTCCATGCCCTTCGATCCCTTAATGTAGAAGCTGCTAGATCTTGTGTTATCCTGATTGTATTTCCACAATACTTGAATTGTTTCTTTCTAGCTGCTTGCAATATTTTCTCTTTCACCTGGGAGTTCTGGAATTTGGCCACAATGTTCCTAGGAGTTTCTCTTTTTGGATCTCTTTCAGGAGGTGTTCTGTGGATTCCTTGAATATTTATTTTGCCCTCTGGTTCTAGAATCTCAGGGCAGTTTTCATTGATAATTTCATGAAAGATGATGTCTAGGCTCTTCTTTTGATCATGGCTTTCAGGTAGTCCCATAATTTTTAAATTGTCTCTCCTGGATCTATTTTCAAGGTCAGTTGTTTTTCCAATGAGATATTTCACATTATCTTCCATTTTTCCATTCCTCTGGCTTTGTTCTGTGATTTCTTGCTTTCTCATAAAGTCCTTAGCCTCCATCTGTGCCATTCTAATTTTGAAAGAACTATTTTCTTCAGTGAGCTTTTGAATCTCCTTTTCCATCTGGCTAATTCTGCTTTTGAAAGCATTCTTCTCCTCATTGGCTTTTTGAACCTCTTTTGCCAATTGAGTTAGGCTAGTTTTCAAGCTGTTATTTTCTTCCACATTTTTTTGAGTCTCCTTTAGCAGGGAGCTGATTTGCTGTTCATGCTTTGACTTCATGTCTCTCATTTCTCTTCCCAGCTTTTCCTCCACCTCTCTAACTTGATTTTCAAAATTCTTTTTGAGCTCTTCCATGGCCTGAGCCCATTGAGTGGGCTGGGACACAGAAGCCTTGATTTCTGTGTCTTTGCCTGTTGGTAAGCATTGTTCTTCCTCATCAGAAAGGAAGGGAGGAAATGCCTGTTCACCAAGAAAGTAACCTTCTATAGTCTTATTTCTTTTCCCTTTTCTGGGCATTTTTCCAGCCAGTGACTTGACCTCTGAATATTTTCCTCACACCCACCTCACCTCCTGATCCTCCCAGCCAGTGTTTGGGGTCTGAGATTCAAATGCTGCTTCCAGCCTCAGGGCTTTGGGTGGGGGCAGGGCTGCTATTCAGTGTGAGATTAAATTCAGATGCTCAAGTGAGGGCAGGGCTGCCTCTCAGGCTCAGTTCCCTCAGGGAGTTTATGCACAGACCTTCCACAATGGATCCAGGCTCCTGCCTGCTTGGAGAGCCCTGGTCTGCCGCTGCCCCTCAGCTTCTGTCTCCCGAGGGGGCCCGAGCCATGGGGGCACCCCACTCCCCCCTCGACCCGCCAAAGGGACTCTCTCACCGACCCCCGTCACCTGTGGGTGGAGGTACTTGTGCGGCCGCTGGAGATCCCGTCCCTGAAGCCCGCTCGGATCTGTTCCTCTCGGTGCCGCGGCCACGGCAGGGCTGTACTCAGCTCCCAGTCCCGGCGCCCAGTCCGCAGCACGAAGGACCTTTTACGAGAGGTTTGCAGGTCTCTCCGGAACAGAAATCTCCCTCGCTCCAATGTTCTGTGGCCTCTGGGTACAGAATTCGCCGTGAGTTACTTCTTTGTAGTTGTTCTATGGGTTGTGGGTTCGGAGCTATGTGTATGTGCGTCTTTCTACTACGCCATCTTGGCTCCGCCCCCCTCAATGTATTCTTTATAAGACTTAGTATCTTGCAAGGCAAAGCACAGAATGCCAGAATTACCACTCTAACTTATAATTAAATTACAATTCATTTTCGTAGAGAAAAGATGATGATCTGTGTTATTGGAAGGAGTTTCCTTAGAGGGAATTCACAGCACTAAAATCCAAAGTGCAAGTCACAGAAATGGACCGCAAATTGTACTGATTTGTGCTAGAATAATGCACTTTAAAATCTGACACTTGAAATGTTCTATGTTACTAAAGACTCTGATACTAAAATACTCAATGAATAATTTTCCTTGGTACTCTTTATGAATAAATAAATTAGAATCAGCTGAGATTTATTATAGACTATGAGCTGAAAGTGACCTTAGAAGTCATCAAGTCCAGCTCCCTCACTTTACAGATTGAGTCCCAGAAAGCTTAAGTGGTATGTCCAGAATAATACAAGTGATACCTTGTAAAACATGGATTTTACTCCAGGCTCTCTGACTACAAATCAAAAGCTCTTTCGACTATTCAACACTTATCCCTCATGCATCACTACTAGTTTGCATGATGGTTAATTCTTTGATATTCTGAATGACTGGTTCTTTAGCATACCATCACACAGACTGATCATTCAGTATATGGGACAGTTTACATTCAGTATCCCACATTGATCAGATGTAAAAGTACAATATCAGTGTGAAACACTGTGCATTCACATTTAATTGTCATTCAAAGTAAGCAGAGTAGGACCTCATCATAATGTGCCAAGTGTCCACTTTCGTACTGGAACCCTTATTGAAATTTCTATAGGCATGGTCCATTTGTGCTTTTGCACTGAAAGGCTTGCTCCCATTCTTAAGCAGTCAGCAAAGTGTCTGGCTGTCTCTGTAATATGAATGGTTGAACATTTCTTGTAAAGAATTGAATACACTCTGCTGCTGGAATTGCATAAAAAATCCTTAGCAATAGGGGAAAAAGGTTCTGGGACCTTGGATGTCAGTTCTAGGAGAGATGAATTTATAGGTATAACAATCCGTCTCTTAACTGACATCTAAGGTCTCAGAGGCCTTTTCCCCATCTCTGAGGATTTTTCATGCATTTCTAGAATGTGAAATAGTGTGTATGTAGCTTTTAGCATCTTTTCACAAATAAAGGGAAACTTGTCAAAATCCAAGTCCACACCCCAAATGGATTTTTCCAAATATTCTCCCAAAACTTTAGTTTCAAGGAAAAATATTTTAACAGCTAAGTGAAAGTTCTCCTCTCTTTTTGGTTTATGGTATGTCCCATGAAGAAATTCCCTCTATCAACAAAGAACCAAATCTGTTCTGTAATGTATAGTCTTAGACATTGTGTAATAGCCTGAAACATCGTGGGGTACACAAGTGTCATATCTAAAGTTTCATTGCCCATATACATCAGAGACGGAACTGGAAATCAGGTCTTCTGAACTACAAGAGCATTCTCTACATACTCTACCATGTCATGCAATCGGTTATTTTAGAAGGGGAAGGTTTACCACTACAAAAATATCCTGTGTGAGGTAATTGTAAAAGTATTATTGTCTCCGTTTTAGAGATGAGGAATTCAACTTTTTGAGAGGTTAATTAATTCATTCTTAGTGAAAAAATAAATAAATATTTCAGGCAAGATTTGAATTCATTTCTCTTGGCTGTGGACCTAATGTCTATTCCACTATACTGGGTTGTCTTCCCTTATAAAAAGGGAAGAAAGTAAAGTTTTAATTTAATTGATACTGTTTAATTTTTCATCATAAATAAGCACTAAGGAAGTTGTCTGGAAACGTATGTAGTCCTTGTACTCGATTGTATTAGATTTGGCAACAAAGGGGATACAAAACCTTAGGGAATCATATAGGAAGGTGTGTTGCACATGACAGCATAATTAAATGTAAATGACACATGATAGTGCCTGAAAAACAATTCTCCTCACAAATTATCTTGCAACCAAAGGGTGTTTTGGACCCTGAGAGAGACTTTGAGAAGCCTGGTCAAGTCAGTCAAGGGAGTATTATTAAATCTGCTTGGTTAGCATTGTGTAAAAAAAAAAAAAAAAAAAAAGAAATGCTTCCTGGCATCTTCATCTTTTTAAAGCAACTCTTGGGATAACATGGAGAAACAGACAATGGCAGGTAGCTTGGTGTTATGGAAAATGCACCAGTCTTGGAGTCAGAAGTTCTGGATTCAACTCCTATCTTTTCCACTTCTTCTGTGACTTTGATCCAATTAACTAACTTCTCAAAGTTTCCATTTCCTCAATTATAAACTGAACAGGAAGAACAGATGATTGATAGTGACATTTCTATCTCGAAATCTATGGACTCACAACTCAGTTATTCTAACACAAAAACACAAAGAGGCATGAAAAATAATTCAAATGATTAGCCTGAAATTATTTCAGCCTCCAATCTTAACCATATACATTCAAGTTTTTCTTTAGGTGGGACTGTGGATGAATGGTGCAGACTGAAGACTTCCCAACTGAGGAAATAGGAAATTCTTCTCAAGGATATATATATAAATATAACTAGATATAAAAAGCAGCTGGCCATTGTGAGGATGACATTTTATTGCCTATATTTTGTAAGTATTTTTTGAACTTACCTTTATGTGGAGAGAAAATTATTTAACCCAAAGCTTATGAAAGAGGTTGGGCTCACCTTAGAGACTCTCCAAGGAAACCAAAGGCTATAAAGAATGATCAGATCCCATACCATGCTTGTTTTGGCTCTTTGCAGGTTTTGTTTTAAGTCCAACCAAAGCCTGTGTTTTGAGTTCCCCAAATTATATTGAATCAATACACTTACTTGCTGAACAGCTTGAACTGTTGCTCTTTTGAAACTGCCTAGTGCCTGTGTGTGGCCTGTCAAACAAATGTCCTTATCTGAACTTTATAAGGATCCGCACCATTTTCCATCTCTCTCTTTGCCAAAAAACCTAATCAAATTTAAAACTATTTCAGGTTTTGAGGTTAGTTCTCTACCAACAATTACCAACATTAGAAGTCAATGTTATTCATTCATTCAGACTAGGAAGAGGCCAGAGGTTAAGAGTAAATACAAGTATAAGAAAGAGAGTCCATACTAAGACAGATAACAGAGTTCAAGTGAACAAGCACAGGGACATGGTTTGGGGTCAGTCTGCAAAGATCGTACAACCTAATAATAATATACTGCTGTTGTTGGTGTTACCACTACTATCCACCACAGCAGAAGCAACCACAACAGTAGCATCTCATGTCCAATATCCTTTTGGTATGTATTACTAAATTTTGTGAGACCAGCTTCACCATCTTTAAATATATTCACCACCCTTTAAATATATTGCATCAAGATAGCTTACTTACAACATCCATATTTGTTTTTCATGGCAAAACCATCTTTACATGGCAATGAACTTGATCAAAATAGTCTTTGTTGATCGAATCAAAATAAGTGGGATTTTTTTTTTTTTTTTTTGCTATTTGCTTTGCTTCACTATGGCCTATTATAATTGTTAATTAAATGCATGGCATGACCCAAACAGTCTTATATGCCATGAAATTAGCTGAATCATGGCCTATAGACAGTATCAGTGACCCAACCTTCTGTCTCCCTCTGCATTATCTCTTACCATGCTTCATGTCTTCCTTAAAATTCTCTTTATGATTCATCTCTAGCTCTTTCAGGTGCTTGAAATGCAGTGCAGGTCTTCAGAAGGTCTCTGGGTGGTCCCTTTAAAATGATTCATTCATGCACAATTTTATATCTCAGCCTTGGAATCAGGAAGGCTTGGATTTGTATCTCTTCTTTGCCACAGTAGCTATATGGCCAAAGAAAAATGACAACCACTCTCAGGCTATTTCTTTATTAATAACATGGGGGAAATATTACCTTTAGTATCACACAAGGTTTTTGTAAGAGACAAAGGAGACAACGTAAAGCATTTTGCAAATTTTAATGTACTAAAAGTTATTTTTATTTTATTATTAATATATATATATACATATATTCACAGATATTTACCCATATAACACACACACATTTATGTATACAGTAAGTTAATGTTAAACAATTTTGGACCTACTGATTAAGTTAATCAAAGTTCTTTCTAATTCCTATGAACTTTGAGACAATCACAGTTTTAAGGTAATGAACATTGCAATGTTTTCAGCTTTAGTATATTCTCTAAAATGTCTTCAACCCCTTTGGATAGCCTCAAAATTGCTACTGAAGTAAAAATATTCTAGAATTTAGACATATGGGTTTGAATACCAGCTGTGTCATTTATGAGTTAAAGCCAATAAAACTCTTTTATCCTCAATTTCCTCATTTGTAAAATAGAAATCAAAATACATACATTATCTTCCTTATAAGATTGTTGTGAAGATTTTTACATCGAGTAATGTACATAAAATGACTTATGAATTTAGTTGTTATTACTATTACCATTGTCACCATCATTACCTTTTAATTTATTGAATCATGACTTATAAAACTTAACACCCAAATTAGTCTTAGACATACAGCCTCCTTCAGATACAAACATTGTGTCAGTAGCATTTCTGTCCCCATTCTAAGTGAAACAAGAAAATACCTAGACCTGGCCCTTGGGTAAGGATCAGCTTCCTCATCTCATCAACATTGACCATCTCTTTTACCCCAGATGATGCCTGGGAACATCAGTGAATGACATTTCTCCTTACAATTGCTCAGGATCACAAAACAATGAACCAAGAATAGGTTTTCCTGAACACGGTAAAGGGTAATATCACATCTTTTCTTCCCCCTATGCATTCTGCTATTTGCCTCTTTCCCCATTGTATATCACCAAAAGTGGGATCATGAGAAAATGTATAATGGAGTTGTAATCCATGTTACGATTCCTTAAGAATGGCCAAGGCCAAAATGCCATGAGGCTTTTTGAAAGCTTCCAATCTTTCTGGTAGTATCACAGTCAAAAGCCCTCTAGACAATTCAAAACTTTCTGCTCTGTCTTCAGATCCCACAGCCCTTCCTTCCTTTCAACACCTTCTAGGGAGGTTCTAGGAATATCTATATTCAATCAAAAGTCCTTCTCTCCCAAGGAGATGGATGAGTCCAACGTGTCCCCTTGTTTTCTAGATGTATACTTGCTCATTAATTTATAGTGATGTTTAGAATTGTGCTATCCCCATGCAACTTCTCCTCACTTAACTTCTTGCTCTCTATTTCCCTCTGGAAAAACTAAATTAGGCCAAGTAAATTAGCCATGGATTTCTCTGACCCCTCAAAGAGAACTGAATAAAATGGGAGTAAGGCAGTGTTTGATGTCCATAAGCAGTTGACTGTACCAATATGTGTGTGTACATGTATGACCACATGTGTACATGTATGACCACATGTGTACATACGAGAGGGTGCCAATTGACATAGGAGCAAAGATTCATGTTTCAACAATCCAGATGGAGGAAATGAGAAACAGGATAGTAAAGTGATTTTTATCAAGGCAATTATCAGGCAGTCAGTAAGCATTTATAAAATATCTGTTATGTACTAGACACTGTTCTAAGCCCTGGAAATCCAAAGCAAGTACATTTGCTCCAAATCTAATATTCTTTCCAGTACAGCAGGATCATTATTATTAAAAGTATATATATTTTTTCATCAAATCAACAAATATCAACAGAAGTAAATGTTTCAATTAAGATACAGTAAAAATTATAACTGAAGCTGCGAACTTCTAGCACCAACATTTTAAGACTATATTAAATGTAACGTGATGGCAGCAAAGCATTTTCTTGTGTATATGTCCTGAACTTTTTTCTTCTGCTTTTGTGTGCATTTTAATTGTTTCATTGATGCCTTTTTCTTGAATCACTATAATTATTCATAGTTCCTATTCCCAGAGAAACCTTCATTGTAACAAATGAATATGGTCAAGAAAAACACATTGGATGTTATTAATTATGCACCTCTAGACTATCACTTCACCCAAGAGGTGGGGTACATGTTTCATCATCATTCTTCTGAAGTCATGATGCATGCTGGCATTGATCAGTCCTTGAGTCTTTCAAAGTTATTTTCTTCTATATTATTGTAAAAATTGCATACACAGTTTTCTTATTCTACTCTTTTCACTATATTTGACGTCATATAAGCCTTGCCATGATTCTCTGTATTTATTATATTCAAAATTTCTTATTACATAATAATATCCTATTCCATAGCTATACATGAATATTGTATGAATATTTGTGAAGCCATTCCACAATTGGTGAGTACTCACTTTTTTTCTTAATAGTATTTTATTTTTTTCCAAGTCCATATAAAGATAGTTTTCAACATTCATTTTTGGTAAAATTTTGAGTTCTTCATGTCCCTTCCTCCTCTCCAAAACAGCAGTTATATGTTATATATTGTTATAGGTTCTACATGTACAACATGTACAATATGTTAAACATATTTTCATATTAGTCATATGAAAGAAGAATTGGAACAAAAGGGAAGAACATGAAAAACAAAAAGAAACAAATTGAATGAAATAGTATTCTTCAATCTGCATTAATGCTTTATAGCTCTGTTCTCTGAATGTGGTTAATATTTTCTATCATGAGTCTTGAAATTGTCATGGATCTTTGTACCGTTGAGAAGAGCTAAGTCTATCACAGTTAATCATCACACAATGTTGTTGTTTCTATGTACAATATCCTCCTAGTCCTGCTCACTTCACTTAGCATCAGTTCATACAAGTCTTTACTGCTTCTTCTGAAAGCCATCTGCTCACCATTTCTTATAGCACAATAGTATTCCATTACATTCATTTATCGCCACTTGTTCAGCCATTGCCCAAGTGATGGGCATCCCCTCAACTTCCAATTCTTTGCCACCACAAAAAAAGAACTGCTATATATTTTTGTACATGTGGATCCTTTTTATGATCTCTTTGGGATACAGATCTAATCATGACATTGCTGCATCAGAGTTGTATGCACAATTTGTTTGCCCTTTGGGCATAACTCCAAATTGCTTCACAACTAAAACAACAATGCTTTAGTGTTCCAATTTTTCCACATGTTCTTCTACATTTATCATTTTCCTTTTCTATCATATTAGCCAATCAGTCAATCAAATAGGTATAGGAAGGGGTGCTCTCTTTCTAATTCTTTAGTGTACCTTTTTTTCTAGGTGTTACTACAAAAATTTGATGCAAAAATTCGTTCTGTTTTTTTTTAAAACTCTTTGTGTATATATCATCAAATGACATACACAGTTTAGCAGATATGGGGCCATAGTGTTTTTTTTTAATTTTAATATCACTTTTATTGACTTACTTCTTTAAAAATAATTTATCATGGTGCTTATCTTCTTAAATATTCTCCAGTAATTTTCATTTTATTTTTTTAAATGATCTTTGCTATTTGGATTGGTATGAGAAAGAAACTCAGAATTGGTTTTTAAAATTTCTTTTCTTATTAGGGGTTTGAATATTTTTTCACATATAGCTTTTATTTCTGGATTTGAGAATTGACTATTTAAATGTTTTCAACATTTATTTCTGAGAGAATTGCTTTACTCCTGTATATTTATTTTTAATTACTCTCTATCTTAGAAATTAGATCTTTATTAAAGTTATTTTCTGTGAAGATATTTCCAAGATAATTACAATTTTATCAATTTTGCCTGTGCAAAAGCTTTTCAGTTTTATGGAATAAAAATTATTCTTTTTTCACCTACTCTCCTCTATCTTTGGTCAAAAGCTGTCTCCCTATCCAGAGTCGAAAAAGACTATACCATTCCTGTTTCAACTTTGCTTAATTATAATTTTTTTATATTTAAGTTATGTATCTATTCTGAGCTTATTGAGGTATATCATGTGACATATTGATTTAAAACTAATGTATGCCATTCTATTTTCTACTTTTCCTATCCATTTTGTTCAAATAGTATTGTTTGTTTTGTTTTTTAACCTTAGCAGGTAACATCCTGGAAGTTGTCAAACATTCTGCTAAAGTATTGAAGTGCTTCTGGTTTTTGTTTGATTAATTTTTTCATTCATCAGCTTTTCTCTTTTTTAACAGTAACAAATAATTTTGAAGACTGCTGCTTTACATGACATATTTTGAGGTCTGATATCACTTTACTCTATAAATTGCAATCATTTTCATTATTTCATTTGAGAGTCATGACATTTTGTTTTTCTAAATGAATTGTGATATTATTTTGCCTAGTTTTATACTGCAATCCATTGGTTGATAGATTAGTATGACACTCAATCCGTAAGTAATATAGTTAGCAATGCAGTAGTATATTTGTGTGATCCAACCATGAAAAATAGATTTATCTTCAATTATTTAACATGTTTCTTATTTTTCATAGCAAGTGTTTTGTAGTTGTACTCAAGTAAATTCTAAGTATGTTTTGGTAGTTATATTCCTAACATATTTGGCATAATCTGTAATAATTTTAAATAATTATTTTCCTGATATATTTTGTTGGCAATATACAGAAAGGGTGATGACTTGTGAGATTTGTTAAAAAATCATGCAAACTCACTGAAGTTATTGTGTCAATTAAATTTTAATTAAATCCTTAGAGTTCTCAGTTAACCATCATATTATCTATAGAGAGGATTTTATGTCTTCCGTACAAATGCATATTCCTTCTATTTCCATATCTTTCATTATGGTAATAGCTAACATTTGAAGAAGTCTATTAAATTCTAGTGGGGACCCTGGATATCCTTGCCTGAAATCACATGTTATAGGAATAAACTGTAATACTTCTCCAATATGGACAATTTTAGCTTCTGATTTAGACAGAAAATTTACCAAATAAATTAAAAATTCAGTTATTTCTATACTTACTTTCAGCATTCTAATGTGATATATTTTGTCAAAAACATTTTTACATTTTCTAATATAATTATGATTTTTTGCATTTCTTATAATTAATATATATTATTTTTTTAATTGTCCTAATGATGAATCAACATTACGTTCATGTGCAAATAAAATCTATACAGAGTACATAATCTTTTAATAAGATGCTATAGATGCCATGCAAATATTCTACTCAACATTTTTGCATTTATATTCATTATAGATATTGACCCTCATATTTCTTTCTCTGCTTTCTCCCTCCAGTTGGAGCATCAGAATCACTGCCAACTCATGGAAGGATTTTGGTAGGGTACCCTCATTCTCTGCTTTTACAAAGCAATTATATGTAACTGGAAGTAACTGTTCTTTGAAAATTCAATCATATTAACTTACAGATAGAATAAATTATCTTTTTATTTGCATTACTTTTATGATTTATTAAATTTATCTTCAGTCTGAATTTTTTATCTTCTCTGTTTCTCACTCAGTTAACATGGATTATGGTATCCTTTTATAGCTATCAGCCCATTTTGTATCAGTTATGACAATCACATAATTCTTCACTTATTGTAAGTCCACCATTTTCATTTTTAATTGAATTCCTTCCTTTTGTTCAATATCTCCTGTTGCTCATTTATCCTGTGGGTTTATTTTGTTGGATTTCAAATTTTAACATGCATGTTCAGTTCATTGATCATCTCTTTTTTTTAATTTGTTGATGTATATTTATAAAGATATAATGTTCTCTCTTATGACTGCATTAGCTGCATGCCAGAAATGTTGATGTGCTGTCATTGTCATTTTCTTTTTTATAGTTATTCATTATTTCTTTGACCAAGTCACTATTTAGAATTTCTTTGTTAAGTCTCCATTTGGTTCTATACTTTGTTTGTAATCCTTGAATTAATTAGTATTTTTATCATGATATTGTCTGTAAAGTATATATTAACTATTTCTGTCTTTTTATATTTGTTTGCATTATCTTTGTATCCTATTATATGGTCAATGTTTGTAAAAGTTCCATACGATGCTCATAAATCTGTTCATTTTTTAGTTTCTTTTTAGAAGGTGGTTGAAGATCTTCAACTTCAGTTGTCTAGAAATTCATCCAGTTCTATGCCTTTCTTATTTTTATCTGCTAGACATCCACAATAAAGAAAGGGACATTGAAGTCTTATGTAACTGTACTCTTACTGTATCTCTCTATAGTTCAGAAACTGTTTCCTTGATGAATTTTAGCTTTGAGGAATTTGGGGCCTAGAAGTTTATTAATGACATTGGTTTGTTGTCTATGGTTCCTTTCAGTACAATAGAATTTCTTTATCTTTTTATTATTTTTTTTAATGTTTTGTTATTGTTTTGCTTTGTCAGGTAGTCTGATTGCATTTCCTTCTTTTTTGAATTTACTTAATGGATTTTATTTTTTTTCTTCCCCTGAGTTTTATTTTGCCTTTACTTTTAACATGTACTTCATGAAAAAGACTACATTCTAAGAGCTTATTCTCATATCCAATCTGTTACTTTTTTCAAAATTTTATTGGGTTTGTGTAACATTTTGAGAGTTAGGATTATATTAAACCTAGATATGTCAAATATTGTTGTTTTTCAGTTTATATTTCCCCCAGCCTCTTTTGTTATAAACCCAGGTTTGTAGTCCACTTACTTTACCTTTATGTTTTTCTAAGGTTGTCCTGTTCTCTCAAACTCATTCTATTAAAAACAAAACAAAAAAGTAACAAAAACAAGTCAAATCCCTTTTCTTTCATATTTTCTATCCAGTCTAGAAATCCCTGTGGACCAACTCATTAGTTTTTCTGTGATTTTGAATTTCACTTATTGTTAAATTATGGTTTTCTTCTGAGTTTACCTCTGACTATATATATATATAAAACTTTAATATTTTGTTATATGTATAGGTATACTATTTTGTCCTATAAAAGAAGAACATTTCCCATTGCATTCAGAGTCTTCTTTGAGTATTTCTATCTTCAGATTCAATTGGATGAAAATACTGTACTATTTCCAGGTTCTACCTGTTCTTTGAGTTTTATACCAGGTACTTCATCCCTGGTGTTGGCCCAGTTGCAGTCCTGAAGCATCACCACTGCCCTGACACAGTTCTTTAATTTTGTGTTTTGTTTTTTTTTTTTTTTCTGATCCTCTTCCTGTCCTCTTCAGCAACTCTTACATAGTACAGATAATTGGATCCAATGTTTGAATCCATCTTGACCCTGTGTTTCATTAATTCATTTCTTGGTGTCTCCATTTTCTAGTGGTTTAAAATGGGCATTGGCCTTGGCCAAACTCTCTTTCTCCTTATGTGCAGAAAACAGCTGAGAATTCATTTATCTGCTGTTGCATCCCATATAAACATCTCCCCATTCTCAGGATATCTGAGATTACAGAGCTTGCTAGATTCATGGCTTTTCTCAAGGTGCCTGGGCACCTTTATCCTGTCTCTATCTCTTTGTGTAGTTACCTATCAGTAGGCAGCTTTGTCTCCTGCTACAGTTTTAACGGTTCTCAAAAACTGATGATTGACCTATCTGCTAGACTGCTGAATGAAATCACAAAATATCTATCCACCTATCCACCCACCCATCCACCCATCTATCTATCTATTTATCTCTCTGTCTGTCTATTTATCTAGATACAGATACACAGACACCCAATACACATATCCAAACATCCACCTGAACCACTGAAAAGTGCTTAAAAATTTAAATGCATAGATGACAATCATTGTATTTAACTAAATCTGTGCCTAAGAAAACTCAAGGAATTAAACAACATGTATATAATGTATTTCTTAGCAATAGAAACCCTCATCATTTTTTTTAGTAGAAGCCATGGAAAAATAAGCAATCTGTGGCTTTCTCCATAACAAATGTCCCCTTGTCTCTGTGATTCCTTTCCTAGAATGAATTGTTCCACTTTTAAGTTGCCTCCCCTCCTATGGCCCAGGGAGCCTCTCTGCAAGGTGTTTCCTTTCTTCATCTAGCTCCACCTGCTGCAGGGACCTTTATTTTTCATTCTAGTAGTCACTAAGTTGAACAGAGACAGTTTTGTAAGGTTTCCTTTAGAGGCTTCTCAGATTTATTATTTAAGGCACACTCGAAAAGTCTTCATAGGAATAAAGGTGGTATTGAAAGTTTAGCTGCCAGAGCAGTGATAACTCAGTTTAAATTCTGATGTTGTTTGGACAAAAAGCAAGTAGAATGAATTTCTATATGGCAGAATCTTCAGCAGAAAAGGATTATGATGAAATAATTTAAATATAATGAGTATTCCCATTTATATTGTGCTTTAGAGTTTACAAGGTATTTTTCTAACACCAACCCCAGAAACTAAATAAGGCAATTATAACCATTTCAGTTTTGTAAATGAGGAAGTCAAAAGTCAGAGAGGTCAAATAATTTGCCCAAAATGGCAGAGCTAGTAAATGGTAGCTGAAACTTGAGCATAAGTCCTTTTATTCTAAATACAGAGTACAGAACAATTCTCACCATATTGTGTTTCTATACATGAGACTGAAAAGGGATAAGTTGAGCTTTTGAATCATGGTACAAAGAATAGATAGATGGTCTTGGAACCAGGAATATGTGGGTTCAAGTTCCTCTTCTGACATACATTGACTAGATCACCCCTAGCAAATCATTGAAGTTCTTATTGATCTAATCTAAATGTTTCATAGTTCACTTGATAAATTCATTTTTAATGTCCTTTCAATCACCTTTTTTTATTATTAGTTAATTTTGAATGGTTTTTCCCCTGTGCTTTTGATATCTTCCCTTCCTTCAGAAAATTTGTAAATTGAAACTGCAGTGACACCACAATTATGTCAGCATCAGAATGGATTTCTCTTATACATTCTAGATAATAATAATTATAATAATAATAATAATAATAGCATGTATATAATAACACTTTAAGGTTTGCAAAATGATGTACAAATATTATCTTGTAAACTGCAAAAGACTTATGATTGAAAATGAAATTAAGAAACCACAGCAGCCCCATTGAGAATACATCCCCATGTACACCTGTCCACCTGCCCAGCTGCCCAGTTGTCCTGCCTCCCCCCCTCCCCAGCCTCCTCTGGTGCAGCCATGCCTATGTAGGGATGCCAGAGGGCAGGAGAGAGAGGGATCAGCTGAGCCCTGGGGTAGGCAGGGCAGGGCCAAGTCCAGAAAAATCCCCCTCTGCCTCCCCAGGCATTAGCCTGAACCTGAGGACAGAGTGGGGTAATGTTAATTAGAATTCTTGCCCATTAATATGTCTCAAGTACCTTTTGTTAATTTTCTAAAGGAGGCACTGGTTCTCAAGGATTGTTATGTCTTCTGGTTCTGAAAAATGTATAAAGACTTTGAAGTGAGGTTTTACTTTCAGGCTTAATTTTTGGAAGAAAGTTTATGTGCCAGATGAGACACTGGGAAGCTACTAAGCAGCCTTCCAGGCTTTGAAAACCCAGATGTCATTGTTTCTCTCTCTGGTAACTATGTACATATTGATTATGATCAATAGTTGGAAGCCTGTCTGTTGATTATTATTTCTTTGTATTTTCTCTGAAGTTCAGGGTGTTGACTTTTCCCCATGAACTAAGTGAATGATACATGCGCTTGATTAAAGTGATTGATGACCCCTTAAAAGTTGCTTTCCTTTTAGAAAAGTCAATCTCAGAACCTGTACGGCTGATCCTCCTGTGTATGTCAGGTGTTTGCTTTTACAAGCAGCTCCTTTCCTCTGCCCCCTTTCTCTTAATCATTCTGCCCCTTATCTGTTGGTTTATGCCTCTCTATCTGTTCTTAGCCCTTCTCCCTCCACTGTTCACTTGCTTCATCTTCCCATGCCTTTCCTCTGACCAATTGTCTGTCTACCCCTCAGGGTCCTGCACTGCTCCTTTGTGCTGTTTGTCTGTCCTTTCCATTTGCTTATTCTCCATCTTCCTATTGCTCCCAATCCATCTGTCTATTTTTCTGCCTTGCTCCTCTCCTATATCCTTTTCCCATACATCTCCTTGGTCCACCCAGAACCCTGCAGTCCATCCTTTCATCTGTTCCCTCACCCCTCAGTAATCAATCTGTCCCCTCTTTTCTCTCTCTATTCATTTCTCCTGTATCCCCCATAACAAGACTGAGCAAATAGCAGTCACACAATTCAGGCTCATTGACTAAGAAGTTATATACCAAGAGAAAGAAGGTCCAGGCCATTAAAACCATGATTACAAGAATCCCAAAGTACCCTGCCACTTGGCCCTAGTTGACACTTGCTCTGTCCGCTGGTATTCTCTCTTTCCACTGAGTTTGGGAAAATGGGGACACTTGGAAGAAGGTGATAGGGTCAGCTTTTGAAGAATTCAACAGGAAGAGACACATTAGAATCTTCTCACCACCTAACCCCTAAACAGAGGCTTAAGCACTGCTCTGCATGGAAACAGGTAAACTTCTAAAATCTCCTGGCCCAATGTCCTCTGCAGTCTAGACAATCCCAGAATATTAAAGGTGGAAGAGGTCAGCTTGTACAACCTATCCTGGAGGAGAAATCCCCCATCAGTCAACATCCAGCCTGCACTTGAATACTTCCAAGGGAAGAGAACGGGGGATAGCATTTGTAGTAGAAAGTTCTAAATACTGTGTCAGATATTCTCTGGAGCCAAGCAGAGAGCACCTGCAATCTCCCTTACAAATGCCTGAACTCAGGTATCACGCCATCTCCCAGATCCTCCCTGCAAGTCTCATTGCCAAGCCACCTCCACCTCCCACTCACTCCCTCCCTTAATCCCCAAGCATCTATTAAGACACTACAATATGCTAAGTACTGTGTGGAGTGGTAGTGATACAAAGATATAAATGAAATAGTCCCTGCCCTCAAGGAGTTTCTATTTTATTGGGGGACAACATGCACATAAAGTTTTACATACACACACAAAAAAAAATAGCTTATATTATATGGGTCTTTGAAGTTTACAAAATTAGGAGCACAGGTGATGAGAGCTTAAACTAGGGTGACTTTGGGAGTGGCATAAAAGAATGAATATGAAAGTTGAAGTAGAATCTCCAAGACTTAATTGCATCTTTTACAATGTTTACTCACCTTCCCAGCCAAATAATTGGCTTTCCATCTCTTTGTCAAGGTATGACTGCTTCCAGTGGGGTTGGGGTTGGGGTTGGGTGTAATATCCCAGGTTTCAGGGATTTTGTATCAACTGATTGATCCCCCCCCATCTGTAGACCCAGAGCTGCAGAAGCAGCTTCTGCCACTGCTGCTGCTGCTGCTTTTGCTGTTGCCACCAGCACCACTGGCTGCTGCCACACCCACCAACCCCCACCCTGTGGCTGAGGGTGGACCCATCAGACAATGTACTACTCTTTCACTCAGGCCCCAAAGAGTTTTCCCATTGATATTTTTGGCATTTGTGGGTTGAGAAATCTGGAAACTGCCACAGCTGCCAATGATTAAGTTTTCAGAGGCCTGCTTCAGTCATCTGGGCAGGTATGGTCCACACCATATTGCATTCCACTCCCTGATCAATGCAATACACCCTTCCTGTTGACTTTTCTGACTGTCTTTGGCTGGGGATTTGTTTCACTCCATCATTTTGTGGGTTCTGTAGCTCTAGAATTTGTTTAGAGTCAGTTTTACAGGTATTTGGAGCATTTTGGGGGAGAGCTCGGGGAAGTCCCTGCTTTTACTCCAGCATCTTAGTTCTGCCCCCTACACAATAAATTCTTAGTGACTGATTGACTTTCTAAGACTATTGCCCACTTCCTTTAGTAGGAGTTTCCTCAGCTGCGAATTTCCCATACCGATGAAATCATAGGGACAGTCTCTATTCCACATTAACTAATCAATAAGTCTGAATAAATTTCACTCTGTCATTATGTATCCAAGGTTTTATCCATTTTTTGAATTAATATTAAAATTCCCCAGGGTTTTATTTTCTTAACAGCATCACAAAATCATTATTGGTGAATAAGATGGACAGCAGTGAACTAGAAATTAATATAATTAGGGAGATTCAGATTTGGTTGGATAGCTCAACCCAAACACCAGCCATCAATGTCAATACAGAAGAATATTCCTAGTGGGCTTCTGCAAGAAGCTGTTCTTGATTCTATGCTGTTTAAAATTGTCAACTTTTGATAAAAGTATCAACAGTATGCTAATGTAGTTGTCAGATAAGTCAAAATTATGAGGGACAGCAGTCAGAAGGTCTTTTAAAAATATATAATAGGTTGGAATATTGACCTTAAGTCAAATAATAAGATATTAAATTGAAATACAGGTAAATTTTTATGTTGACAATATTCAAAAATAAATTTCTTAAGTATGAAGTAGGGGAATAGGGATGGTTAGATAAAACAACAATAGAAATTAATGATTTTACAAGGCAGCAAAATAACAGAAATTTATGCAATCTTTGATTTCATTAAAATTGAATCACATCTGAGGATTATTGTGTTAATTTGGTGACTTTACAATTTAGTATGGACACTGATAAGTTGGAGAGGCCCAGAGGAAAGTTACAAGATTACTTCAGCTAGTAGCTCACCTCCTAGTGGCTTGACCAGATATATTTTCCAGACAAGCTATTCCTTCAGCCTTTCTTACAGACCAAGTAAAGTAAATGCTCCTAATGAATTGTGAAATACATTTTACATATTGAAGAAATGGATGAAATATGTCCATCCATCTATATAAAATTTTAGAATATCAACTTTCATTTTGTAATTCATTTGAACTCTAAAACAAAGGATGCTGATATTGTATTTTCACGAAATTGGAAACCTATCCATGTTTCATTTTACTCAAGTATAAAGAACATGAATTAGTCATGAGAACTTATATACTCTTTTAGGGGTCATTTAATGGCAGCTAGGTGGTACCATAGATAAAACTCCAGGAATGGAGGGATTAGGAAAATCTTAGTTCAAATCAGGCCTCACACTAACCACACTAACCTGGGCAAATCATTTAATCCTGTTTGCCTCAGTTGCCTTATTTGTAAAATGATCTGGAAAAGGAAATGACAAACAACTCTGGTATTTTTGCCAAGAAAATTCCAACTGTGATCATGAAGAGTCAGACACGACTGAAACAACTGAATAACAACAAGACTTACTTGCCTTAGATGACATGATGGCTACCTACGTTTTCTAATGCAAAACACAGTTATCGCTTTAAACTGAAAGGGGAAAAATTTGCTTAGAAATAAAGATGTTACAATTCTTATCTACAAGAGCCTTCTTTGGGGGACTAAAATTAATGAACATAACAAAATATTTTTATATACCTTCCTGCTTTAAAACATGGATCCCATGTGAAAAGATATGTCTAGGCAGCTGATCCCCACTGTGAATCTCCTTGGTTTATAGGATTAGAGCATGACAAAGGAAAGTACAGTCATCTCAGTTCTCCAGATCAATCTTCATTTTACATGGTTATTTTGATGTGATCCAAGTAAATTCCTATTAAGAAGCAAGGATGTGATTGCCACTTATTGTGATTAAGTGTAATCTAGTTTGATTTAATGCACAATGACTGAATTCTCTTACTTGAGATTTTTTTTGAAATTTGTAGGTATGTAACTCCATGCCTTTCACTGCTCACTGTTTAGTGGACAATCTCTGTATGCCTCTAGTTTGTCACCTTTATTTGCCATTTGTATTACCATTATTTTAAAATAGAAGAGAATCCATTTCATGAAAAGGGTTCTGTCCCTATTTTCAGACCCTGAGCTGTTCCAATAGATGAATGACACCCTGTTTGGGGCATTCTTAGAAACAAGGCCACTGGGGCCAGTTTGAAGCAAATAGAGAGCAGGATAATAAGCATGGACTTCACCTTCATCCTTCAAAATGCATCCCATTGTTGAAGAGCTCTATAGACTGACAAAGTGAGAACATGAGACATCTTTGTTTTGTTTAGGGGATTGGAAAGCAGGTTTGCTCCTGATGACCTCATGCATAATAGAAATCAGGACTTGAAGGCTGGGAATGGATTTCAGGAAGACAGAGTATGATTGAGATAGAAGCGCTCAGTGATCTGACACTAACATTATGAAGGAAACAGCTTTGCAAAAAAAGAAATAGCACTAATAACATTGCAAGACAGGAGGGGGGGGCATAAATTTATTGCTGAAAATTTTAAATGTCAAGAAGGCAAAATCAGCAAAAATTGTTTTGGGTTTAATGTTTGCTTTACTAATAGAACACAAAGGGGAAATTGTTTATTATTTACAGATAAGGATTAATAGCATGAAATAAAATGTTAATGGTGAGCATACATTGTGTTACTTCTCCTCTTCCCCCCTTCATTATTTTATCTTTAATATAAGTCCTAAAAAGCCATTGGAACATGCCTATTCCTAAGCCCCTTTCTTTGGTGTCTGTTCCAAAATTGGGAGCCATCCAATATCAGCCCTTGATTTGGACCCTAATTGGACCTGTGGCATCCTAATTAGGAATAAGTATAATTATAGTAATTATAGATGAATTAGAGTAATAATTAGTAATTACAGATGGAGTCATTTTGAAGTGCATTTAGAATGTGCTTCAGAAATGTGAATTTAAAGTGACAGTGCCTTCTGAAATCTATTCTTTTATTCTTTTTTTTTAAACATCTGCAACTTAGTGAGGTGGTTATTTCTATAGAGTTCATTATTTTCTGGACTTTTTGCTACTTTTTCAAAATGGATGTATTTATCAAAATCAATTGTTCTCTCAGTCAAGTTTCAAGCCAATATAATTAAGAATTTTGCCTAAATAATAAGGTAAGTACAAAAAAAGATTTCTTAAGAGCAAACTGAGTTCTCATACCTATGATCTCAGCTTACATTTGCATAGTCCGAAAAAGGCAAATTTTTATGAATAGAAAAAAGTATATAGGAAAACCATGGGCTTTGAATTCTGACAGTGAGATTTTGGAGTGCCCTCCAAAAATCAGGATACTTAGAGATTCCAAACCATGACATAATGGGATCTGTTGAAGGAAATGGAAATATTTTTTAAGATAAATTTAGGGATCATTCCAGAAAACATGTGTCCAATTTATTCTAGAGAAGAGAGAACTCATTAAGTAGCATAATAATTATCTTCAGATTTTTTCAGCATTTAACCATGGAAGTGAGAAGACTATTTAAGAGTGGAAGACAGAATTAGGAAGAGTGAATGGAAGTAATTTTGCTTCAGTTTTCTCTTTCTCTCTCTCTCTCTCTCTCTCTCTCTCTCTCTCTCTCTCTTTCTCTCTCTCTCTGTCTCTGTCTCTCTCTCTGTCTCTGTCTCTCTCTCTCATATGTGATAAAACTATTGACAAAATCAGAATGAGTAAGCTTTGAAAGCAGTGAGTCCCCAGTACCGAGAGAATTCTGGGAAGACAATGGAGTAGGTCAGAAAACTTTCAGCTCTCCAAATTCTCTCCACAAAACAAGTCTGAACCTCAATGCAGAGCAGCAGAAATAAACATGGTGTTACAGTGGCAGTCTTCCTAAGACAATCTGAGAAAGTCTCAGGAAAGACCAAATCTCTAGAGGCTGAGGTTTGACCTGTGTGAAGTACAAACACTTCTAGGCCAACTCTGCAAAATCAACAAATATCAAGCCCTGGGAGCAGCTGGGACAAGAGGCAGCCTCAGCCTTAGAAACTTTAATCTCACAGATGGTATAGGGGTCTGACAAGTGAGTAGGAGAAATATGCAGGATCTTAAACTGTAAAGGGATGTCAAGCAGACCTGTGCTGACCAGATGTACTCTGGGCTGTCACTGCAGAGAAACAGTTAGCTCTGAGTGTGTGCAGTAGCAAAGGACCCTGTTGGCTGTGAGCACGTGCAGGAGAGCACAGTCCCTGGTTTCAGGTCCAGGGAAGAGAGGGAAGGTGTAGTTTGTAGCCATTGGATGGACTGTAAGGAGCAAGATCATTTATGAGACATTGTGGCTGAGGTCTCTATCTGTGGCTAAGATTGGACCCCAGGTTGTGCCTCCAGGCAGACTTCACGGGGCATCATTCCCTGTACCTCAGGACTATAACATAATTACACTAATAGCTGCAATAAATAAAGAAATGTATAGATAAATGAATGGATTAATAAAAATAAGTAAAACAGGATAAAGAACTCAACCCTAGACAGTTACTATGGGGAAAGAGAAGATATGGGTTCAAATAAAGAAGAAGATAATGGAATTAAAAAAAAAGGCACTCCTTTTTTGATGAGAACTGTCAAATTACATGAAGCACAAAAAGAATTTCTGGAAGAATTTAAAGAAGGACTTTAAAAATCAAATAAAAGAGACAGAGAGAAAAAAAATTAGAAAAAAAAGAGCAATCCAAGAAATCAAGAACATTATGAAAAGAGAGTCAATCAACTGGAAATAAAGAATCAAAAAGTTAAGGAAGAAAGCATTGAAAACTAGAACTTGGCAAAGAGAAGCTCATGATGTTCTAAGACACCAAGGACAAAATCAAAAGAAGGAGGAAAAGTAGAAGAAAAAGGAACATCTCATCAGAAAAGCAACTGATGGACAGAATAGATTGAGGAGAAATATAAAAAATAGTACGACTGCCTGAAAATTACAACAATGACAAAAAGAATCTTGACACAACATTAGAAGAAATGATCAAGGATAGTTGCCCTGAAGTTCTAGAACAAGAAGGCAAAGTAGAAATGAAAAAAAAAATCACTAATCACTACCTGAAAGCGATCCTAGGAGGAAAACTTAGAGGAATAACAGAGCCAAGTTTCAAAGCTTTCATGTTAAGGAGAAAATATTAGAAGCAACAAGAAAAAAACCACAATTTAAATATCATAAAACTACAACAGGAACCACACAAAGCCTAGCAGCTACTACAGTAAAGGACAGTGGGTCTTGGAATACTGTAGAGCAAAAGTGCTAGAGTTGCACCCAAGGATTACTTACCCAACAAAGTTAAGTATGATCCTGAATCAAAAAATTTAAAAAAAAAAGGACATTGAATGAACTCAAAACCTTTCAGATTTTTGTGACAAAAACCCCTAAGGTAAAATTCACCATTTCACATATAGGAGAAATATAAAGTAAACATTAAAGACTAATTATAAAGAACACAGTAAGGTCAGATTGTTTACTTCAAATATGTAAAAATATTAGCAGTACTCTTATGATTGTCATCATTATTTGGGTAGTTTGGAAAAAAGGCATGGGCTGAGCTGAGTATGATGGGCTGATTCTAAAAAAAAAATAAAACTGTAGGGAGAAATAAGAAGAAGTGATTATATAAATGAGGCATAAAAGGAAAAAATGATACAGAAGAGGCTAGTCACAGGAGGGCAGGTAATGCTGAAACCTTACTCTCATCAGAATGGGTTGAAGAGGGAACATATACATATTTATGTTTAAGTATGCATGTGGGTATATATGTGTATATCCACATATACACATGTATGTGGGTATACACATATGTGTTATATATGTACATGTATAAAATCTTCTAAATTTAGAAATAAATAAGAGGGCAAGGGATTATGGTAGAGGAGAGCATAAGGGAAGGACTTTTAGAGGAGTGGGTAGCTTAAGGAATAGAAGGACAAGTAGCTAAAATTATTGATAAGAGAACTCATTTTGCTCTTAAGAAATCTACTTTTTTTCTACTTACCTTATCATTGAAGCAAAATTCTTAGTTATAGGGAACTGAAACTTGACTGAGAAAACAATTCATTTTGATAAATACATGCATTTTGAAAAAGTAGCAAAAAATCAAGAAAATAATGAACTATATAGGCAGTGTGAAGTAAGGCAGAGATGTGAGGAGACATAGGGTAAATAGGGTGAGAAGGATAGTGAGGAAAAACAAGAAAGAGGGAAATACACAAGTAGTTCTAGCTTAGAATGTGAGTGGAATGCATTTACCCATAAAACAGAAAAGAATAGGAGATTAAAAATTTGAATTCAGCAATATGTTGCTTTCAGGAGAAATCACAAAAATTGAGATAGATGCAAAAATAAAATAAAGGGCAGGAATAGAATTTAATATGTAAAAAAAGTAGGGATAGTAATCTTGTTCTCAAAGTGAAAGTTAAACTAGATTTAATCAAAAATTAAAAATAGAGAAACTACACTGTCAGCAATATTATTCAATATTGTTCTAGACTATTAAAAATACCTAGGCATTGTAAATTACCTGAGTGTATACCTGCCAAAACAAGCACAGTAACTATATGAACATGAACATAACATATTTTTATACAAATATATTCAGATTAAATATTTGAGTAATATTTCTTTTTCATGGGTAGGCAAAACCAATATAATTTTATTTTATTTTTTTCTCAGTCTTTTATTTTTTTATTTTTTTATTTTTTTTATTTTTTTATTTTTTTATTTTTTAATGTTTAACAATCACTGCCATACAATTGTGATTTTATCCTCCCCACCTACCCCCCACTACCCCCCTCCCTCCCCACGACTGCATACAATTCTGTATAGATTCTACATATACTTTCCTATTGAGTATATTTTCACTATAGTCATGCTATGTAGTCAGACTAAGATAAATGAAAGAAATCGTATAACAAATCAGAACATGATACACAAACACATACACATACGCAAACATGATCTATTACATTATGTGAGTGACTTCCATATTTCTCTCTCTGAGTGTGGAAGGCATTTTGCCTTGAGAACCACCATTGGGTTTTTTTTTTTTTTTTTGGTAAGAAGTTCTTGTGTTATTACAAAAATCTAAGTCTACCAGAAAAAACTCTCACACACTGTGGTCCTTGCTGTGCATAAAGTTCTCCTGGTTCTGCTCCTTTCACTCAGCATCAGGTCATATAAGTCCTTCCAGGCCTCTCTGAAGTCTTCTTGTTCATCATTTCTTATGGCACAATAGTACTCCATTACATTCATATACCATAATTTATTCAGCCATTCCCCAATTGATGGACATCCCCTTGACTTCCAGTTTTTGGCAACTACATAGAGTGCTGCTATAAATATTTTTGTACATGTGGGAGCCTTTCCCATTTTTATGATCTCTTGGGGATATAGTCCTAGTAGCGATATTGCTGGGTCAAAGGGTATGCACATTTTTGTAGCCCTTTGGGCATAGTTCCAAATTGCTCTCCAGAATGGTTGGATGCGCTCGCAGCTCCACCAACAATGAATTAGTGTTCCAACTCTCCCACATCCTCTCCAGCATTTATCATTTTCTTGTTCTGTCATGTTTGCCCAATATAATTTTAAATGACAATTTTACCTAATTAATGTTTATTCAATGTCATCCCAATTAAATTACAATTTTTTACTAAGTTAGAAAAAAATAATAACTAAGTTCTTTTGGAAGAACTAAAGATCCAGAACTTCAAAGAAACCAGGGGAAAAATGTAAATGAAGTAGCTTCAGCAGAATCAGATCTTATGCTACATTATAAGGTAAGAGAACTTCTGAAGTGTAAGAAGGATAATTTTGATTTTTTTAATTTTTTGTATAAATAAAACCTATGCAGCCAAGAATAGAAGAAATGCAGAAAATTGGGGGAAAAGAACTTCCATAGGCAATCTTACAGACAGGATGTGGTTGGGTTGGAGTATTGCTTTTGTGTAGGAAATGAGCTGGCTGATGTAGTGAAACATGGAAAGACTTGGACTTGCAAAGGAAGGTACTATCCATCTTCAGAGAAACAGATGATAGGAGGAAATAAGCATACTACCACCTTATATGTATATGAGTATCTATGTGTGTGGGTATATGTGTGCACACACACACACATATATATACACACATACATATATAAGTATATATATACATATATATACACACATACATATATAAGTATATATATATATATATACATATGTTTATAGATAACTATGAATATGTGCATATTTACCCACACTTAACTATAGCCTTCTTTTAGGGTGATGAGGGGAGGAAAGTATCAATTTGACAGCTGTGTTGAGACAATATTGTCAAGCATCAAATCCAGCTTCACTGGCCTTTTTAATAAACTCTCCTCTTTTTGGGGAGGAAATGGGACAATATATGTTTTTCTTTAGACTCTAGTAATTAATTTTGTTCCCCGCAATATTTGAAAGTCCCTAAGCATCAATCATATCTGCTAGCTTTTTTCATTTGCTAAGAAGTATTTCGTCTTGGCCCAGTGACTTGAAATAATCAATGGTATCTAAAGGGCTTTGACTAGTGTTCTCCCAGGTTGAAAATCTGGGAAAACCAAGTGATATGTTTTTCTTCATTACCAAATTATACCCACAACCAAATTCTAACAGTTCTACCATCTTATCTTTTGTATTGGTATGGCTGTCATTATTCACACTGCCAACACCCTTACTCAAGCACTCATCACTTTCACCTAGCCTTCCCAATACTTTCCTTTTCTCAACTTATCTCTACCTTCTACCCCCTCCACCCTGTTCCTCAAACAAGAATACTGTAGTTTATAGATTGTTTGACATAGAGCTCAGATGAACCGAATTCAAATCTTACCTCTCTCTAACATTTACTGTGTAAGCCTGAACAAGTTCTTTAACTTTTCAGTCCCTTCTTCTGTAAATTAAGTGTACTAACAATAACTGCCTCATGTTTGTTGTGAGGATAAAATGATAATACATGGTAAGTGTTTAGTAATTTGTAAATATTTGTACATATACATTTGTAAATATATATAAAATATTAGCTATTTTATTTATGTTATTTTTATTGCAAAAATAACTTATAATTTATAGATCTATCTCTTTTTCCTTTCCTCAAAATTTTTCAATGTGTCTTCAAGGCTAACCTAATAAAATGAACGTTCCTTAGTTTGGGAGTTCAGGGAAGTATAGAGCTATTCTTTTTCAAAGCTTTTTAATTCTCCAGAATTAAACTATGCCTTGACTACTCTCTCCCTCAGGGTCTAAGCAGAAGCAGGAAATCTGCAGCCTCAAGTCTACATGTGGCCCTCTAGGCCCTCCTGTGCAACCCTTTGACTGAATCCAAACTTCCCAGAACAAATCCCTTTAATAAAAGAATTTGTTCTGTAAAACTTGGACTTAGTCAAAAGGCTGCACTCAAAGACCTAGAAGGCCGCATGTGGCCTTGAGGTCACAGGTCCCCCACCCCTGGGCCCTGGGGCCACCTCACCCTGGAACATCCATCAGATTTTGTGATCCTCTCACCAAGGAAAATCAGTCCAACTCTGGAGCCCTCTTTTCCCATTGGTGAATTACTCCTAGGGCCTTTGTTTTGAGGAGGGGCCCAGGTCTTCCAACCTTCATTCTCCTTTTGGCTGTGGTTTTGACTTTCTGGGACTTCAACACAATTGCACTGGTACTGTCCCCCTGACTTTTAGCTCCTTTTTGCTTGTGGTCTTCCTCCATTAGAATGTAAACTCCTTGAGGGCAGGGACTATTATTTTGCTTGTACTTTTATGTTCAGTGCTTAACAGAGTGCCTAGGTCTATAATGAGTGTTTAATAAATTCTTGTGGCCTTGATTGTTTTTGTTTGCCCAAAAGCAGAAATAGTCTCTCCTCCCTCATGTGCGTTGCACCTTCCAATGAGAGGTACTTGAGAAATGTTTGCTGAATTGGTGATATTCAAAGACCTCCGTAATGTAGTTCTACCATAGTGTTCAACCTTATTTCATACAATTTTATTTTTCCTCTCTATTCTATAGCCATGCATAGTACTTCTTAGAAGTCCTTATTCTCATCCTGCTCACCCCTAGCTATATGGTTTTATGTGTACTATACTCTGTTTCTGGAATAGACTATTACCCACTCTTGCCCTCATCATTAATTATGAACACTTCTAGCTTCATATCTCAGGTTAGGTCTAAGGTATTCATTGACCTATTTATCAGACCTCTCCTTAAGCATCAACCTGGCCCCTACCTTCTCTTATCTTGAATTTCGCTGTCCTGCTCTTTCCAGTTCAAATAATTACATTTTAACATATAGATAATGGCATTCATTTTTCACTGAGTGTGATGGTTGTTAACTTTGACACAGCAGCAAAAGCATATGTTCACAGTGTATGTAAAACCAAGAGATTAGATGAAATAAATGCCTGTTTACCTTTTAGCTATAAAATTCAGTAACTACAAAACTCCATATATGAAAGAATGTGTTACAATGGTTGGGTCAATTGAAATTAATTTTATTAAATAAAACTGAGTGGTTTCATTTATTAGAAAGAATTTTTATAATATTTGTGAAAAATATTTTTAATTCCAATGCTACCTTGCAGTACAATAATAATATGTATATATATATATATATATTTAAAATTGATGGTGATCAGTGAATATGCCTGTGATTTCAATGTTAGAGGGCACTACTGAATGAAGAAATTCCCTTGAACAATGCAGGTCAGGTCCTTCTTTCCATTACAAAAGTCCAGGTTGCCTCAGTCAGGACATTATATACACACATATATGTATATGTACACACAAATACACATATATGTGTATATATGTGTGTCTATATGTATAGATATAGATACACATATATACATGTGTATGTATTTATGTTTAGAGTGAAATGCGCATATATATATGTGCATATATATGTATAGATATGCATATATAAATGTATGTGTGTATATATGTTCACACATAGAGTGAGAGAAACACACATATACATATACACATACACACATATACGTATATTCACATACATATATGTACATGTGCATGTGCATATATGTATCTGTGTATGTGCATTTATGCATATATTGTACGATGTGTGCATGTATGTATATGTATGCACACATATACATATATACATATGACAGAGAGAGAGAGAGAGAACCTGTGTTCAAATACTTAGTGATTGTTTAACCTTAGGCACATCACTGATGGCATCAGTGAGTCTCACTTTCTTGATCTGTACCATGAGTTGCTTGATGAAGATGAACTTTGAATTTCCTTCTATGTATTACTTTGTAATTCAATATTCTCCCTACTAGTTTATAAAACCCTTACCAGCAGAAATTGTGTTGTTTTTCTTCTTTATATTACTAATGTCTAGTGAAGCTCTTCACATACAGGAGGTGGTTAATACATGCTTATTGAAATTTATATTATATTTTGGAATAAAATTTTGAAATAAAACTATAAATTTATATTTAAGCATCATAGGAATGTAGCACAATAGTATCTGAATTAATCACTGAAAAGAAAATATAAATGAGATAGATTACAATTAATTATGCATATTTTTTTAAAAATTTGGATTTACATGCACTATTTATCAATTCTTCTGTTCTATAGACCTGAATTTGCTTTGATATCTACTTAGATATCAATGATCATATGTTAATCATGATCATATGTTAACTAGGGTTGGGGATTATATTGCCTGTAAAGTGCATTTCACATAAAAGTAATACTGAGAACATAAATTTCATCCTCACACTTTGCTAGAGAGAGAAGTGAGCATTTTGATTCCCATTTCAGAGTAGAAGTAACTAGGAGAACTAGTGCAATGATTTATGTGTCCTTATGTGAGAATGAGTGTCCAGAACAATGTATTTCTTTAAAGTGTCCATCGACATATATAGATCTCAACTAAAGTTTAAGTGGCTCCCTTTAAAGCAAGCACATGCTCACTGTGTGAAACATTTGAATATGAATGAATGATCTGACATCTGTTTATATTGAAATTAAAACACTTTCCCTTTCACTGAAGGATTTCTTAGTTCATTTCGATCAATTCCTGTGCCATTAATTCAGGTTTTCTCTCCTTGGAGGGAATTATTTCCATTTTCCTCACCAATTCACTGAAAATAGAAGGAGAGTAGAAAGGGCTCCTCCATCAATAGACAGACAGATAGATAGATAGATAGATAGATAGATAGATAGATAGATAGATAGATAGATAGATAGATAAAAAACAAATCCATATAGTGAAGGAATCACATATCTCTCTGTTCCTTACTCAAATCATCTTCTCTTTCTCCGTTTAAAAATAACAGACTAGACAATACTCTATTTTTGATTATGCTCTAGTTTTGATTATAGGAAATACTGCACCAAGTATCCATCTATTAGATCACCACAACCCCATTACGCTGTTCCTTCCTCAGAAATATACTTTGCAGTAAATGAGTAATTACATAAGAAAACTTACTTCAACGTGTTGGGCCATCAAATTGGGCCACCTTTCATTCAGTGTCTTTCACATAGTAGGCATCGCAAAAATGTGTTGAATTGAACCAAATATTTTTTTCTCTTTTATGTCTCAAAACATTACAATTAAAATATAGTCAGTTGCCAGAGAAGTAATGAGCTAAGATTGTCAAATACAGTCTTAATGGAGTTTTCAGATCTTCTCTTTTATCAGGTGTTATCTTTTTTGAAAGTCAGGTATGTTAGCATCTCTGATTAAAAAGCAAACAAAAATCAAATAAACAGCAGTAAACATACCTTCTACCCCACACCCCAAATTCAAGACAGATGTAATAGGGGTTCTGATGTGGGAAGTAAAAATTCATCCTGAAAAAAAAGATGAGCATCAATTATGTATACAATAGTGCTTTCTATTTGATTGACAGGCAATGATTTTAAAATATCCTTGAGTATTTTGTAGAAATCCCTAGAACTCTAGTGGCTGAATAGTCTAGAATTTAGAATTTATAGCAATAGAAATGTCACTGAAAGGAGGGTTTTTTATTTTCACTTGAAATGATCTGATATGATTAGAATTTGAAAGAGAATATTTATTATTTTCCTAAATAGATTGGCTATTTATAAAAGTGCTCTTAACAAAATGAAAGATCTTTAAGCATAATCTGAACAATCAGTAGGTATTATCTTTCCATTGGTGTTTAAAACTGGGAGCACAGCCATTTGGGCTAGAATTTTAATAAGTGGTTTGCTACTTTCTCATTGTTTACTTTAAGCAGGTTGTTCAGAAAAGTAACTGGATTGACAGCCTCAGAGATCAAAATCCTCTTTTTATCAACTAAGCAGATAGAGCTGAGAGAGTAAAACTTTCCTCTCTCTCTCCCTCATTCCTTCTCTGGGGGGCCTAGCTATGAGGATGAGACAGTATTTTGAGGGTTTTTTTTTTCCTTTGTCCTTTTCCTATGAGGATGCCTCATTCTGTAGCCCTCACACAGTCAAGATGCCTACTGAATGAATAATGTAGAATACACTTCATTTGCATTGGGACTTCATTCATTATTACCTAGCAACTTGTACTCAAAAATATTATGATTCTTTTTTTTAATTCTTCAGTGACATTATCTACACTTACCGCACACTACCTTAAGAAGAGATATGGACTTGGAGTGAGATCTTGGTTCAGATCCCAATTTAGACACCTGAAAACTCTGTAAATATGGAAAAGTCATTGAACATTTCAAAGACTCAGTTTCCTTATTAAAAAAATATGATAATACTCATATCCATCTCAAAATGCTTTTGTGAGAAGATTGCTTTTCTTATTTAAAGAGATAGAGACTAGATCTATAATTCTATTGATAGAGGAAACTCCCTCTATTAATTAGGTCACCACTTTCTTTAGCAATTTATAGTCTCGGAAATTGCTTAGAAGGAAAAATACAAACATTTCTTAAATGCAAGGGGTTAAGTGACTTTCCCAGGGTCACGCAGCTAGTAGGTGCCTATGGCCATATTTGAATACAAGTCTTTCTGATTCCAGGCTCTGTGCTATATCTACCTTATCAAGCAAGCACTTGAAGGTTTTGTGACTTGCCTAGAAAAACACAACCTATATATGACAGTTCTGGACATGTTTAAATATCTTGTTATATGTCCAAATGCTATTTCCCTTTTCACTCAACTTACTCGGTTGAAAATTCTAATTAGATCAATATTTCCATTATTACTATAATGTGACTGTTCTCTGACTCCACTCATAATCTCTATGCCTTCCCAGGTGAATACTCTCTTATCCAGCACATCTAATCTGCTTGAGAACAAGGATTATCTCACTTTAATTATTGTATCTCCAAAGACTAGCATAGTGACTGGCATTTATAGGCAACTTTAAGAGTGACAAAGTTTTTTTACGCAAATTACTTCATTTGTCCCTCACAATAAACTTGTGAGCAAGACATCATTGGTGTGATTATAATGCTTATTTTGTATTTGTGGACACAGGTTCAGAGAGCTAACAGTTTTAACCTAAATCCTCTGCTTCCAATTGTGTTGCAGTATGAACATGAACATGAAGAACTATAGTATTTGCATTAAAATACTCTGAAGCAATGCTACTTTGAAAATCAAAACAAATTGGGAAAGTGGTAACATCTTAGAACTTCCTCATCTGAAAAATGAGAGATTGAACTACATGATTTCTAAAGGTCCCTTCCAGTTTTGACATTTTATGATTTTATCATTCAACTATTTTAGTGCTATTTGGTCCCTTTAGGCATGTTTTCTTCAAGGTAAGTGAACAGGAAAAGAGAAAGACTGATATGATAAATGTCAGGATGCAAAGAATCAAGAATTAGACTTGGTTCAAGGTGGAAAGGTTAGGTTAGAAACCTGAATAAAAGAAAACATAACCACTGACCCAAAGCTGATCCAAAATGCCTAGGTAGACATCAAGAAGAGCAGAAATTAGGAATTTTTGCACCTGGCTAGCTACCCAAAATGATGTTAAGGGCAATTGTACCTTCAATTTGAGGGAGATACACACATTGGACACCACTGAAAAGAGTTAGATTTCTGTAAACAGTGACTGGACACTGTACTGAAGTAGAGATGAGCCAGTCACCATGTGACAGCTTTCTATTTAAACAATTACTCTTGAAAACTGGGTAATAAGCTCTAATAAATCTATACTGCAAGGACTGCAAATAAACAGTTTTTACCCTGGAAAGAAAAAGAAGTTGGAAGGATAGTCTCAGTGTCTACAGAATCCTAAAATTCCTACTTATCTCTCTAATTTATCTCTCTAATAGCTGACATGAACTTCTAGAGTCAGGGCCCCCACTTGGTGCTTGAAAAATTGAACTTTGAAATACATTTAAGGAAAGTATGATATGTTTATTTAACACTTTTACTCCCAAGACATGACACAAGCTAATGGTATAATTATACTAATAATTTTCAACACCTACAACATTGTTGAATGAATTAATGAATGCATTTAAAAGCATAACAAAAGCTTTAGATAAGAGTACAGGACCAGGATAGATTACTATGGGGAAATTAGAATTGTAGGAAGGAAGTAGACTGAATTTGATTTTATCTTTTTAGAAAGTGTTATCAGAGAGAACAACCACACCCTCACATCATATATTTTAATATAGGAAAGCAATAACTGCCTTTGAAATAGTATTTTGAGGTTTTCAAAGTACTTCATACACATTACCTAATTTTTCCCCTGCACAAAAACTATGGGGTCAGTACTATAGCAATAACTATCCCTATTTTATAGAGGAGGAAACAGGTTAAGTGAAGTTAAATAAGACTCTCAATGTTACATGTGCGTTAAATACCTGATATCCAAGTATATACTGTTTCCAAGACTATGGCTCTTTCTACCACATCATGTTACCTTTCACCATGAAAACTAGGCTGAAAGGGCAACAATTCTGAATCAGTATGAAAATTCTTATGTCATATGTAATGTCCATTAAATGGACTTATAATTGGATAAGCTTAACTGCTTATAATTAATTAGTATGATGTATAGCTAAAGGTAGTTATAATTTTTAATAAGATAACGTTGTTATACAATTGAGACTTGGTTAAGTGGGTGAGAAAATAAGAACCCCTGGCTAGGTAGTCATGTTGATATAGGAAACCGATAGTTTGGGGCATTAACTGAAAGCTCATTCTCCAGACATAAGTAGATTTTTCTCCATAAAGTCTGAGAGGCAAGATACCAGATGAATAGAACGTCTCTTATTCCCTTTGATGTTCTAGGAAGTAGTCTTGGATAAACTGCCTAACCCTACTTAACTGTTGCAAGGTCATTGTGGTGGACTGAAAAAATGAATTGGGAAGGGAATATTGTATTCAAAGTAATGTCAAGTACCTAGGGGTTTGCTAATATTGATGGTAATGCTTAAGAGCTTCAAAAAGGGGGGAGAGGATAGAAAGAGGAAATCAAAGAATGATATCACCATGATCCAACATGTGATTACCAAGAGAAATCTGCTTATAAGGTGTAAAATGGGATATTTTCTTAAATTCTAGGATATCTTGTATATGCCTGGGTGTGTGCATCTATGGCTGTATCCAAGAACTATGGGAATAATAGAATGAGAGAAGACTTTAGAAATAGAATTAAATTTTAAGTTGCAACATGATGACAGAATTCCTAGAAATGTTATTTCTCCATCCACAGGAAGTTACTACCACCTTCTGAAGGCTAAGGAGAAATTTAGGGAAGGAATCTCTGGGATATGTATGCCACTGAGTTATAGGAGCCTTTTGTAGGGAGGCAGGGAAAGCAATGTTGCATGGAAAATCAGAGGAATTGTGGAGAGAATCAACTGTTGGAGATCAACTTCCATGTCCTCAACTGGGTCCTCACAGTTTCAAGGCAATCCTCCTATATCTCCTTCATCAGTTCAGCATTCCACTGTCCACAGCAGCTTTTCCATATCTTTTCATCACTTCTCAAACTTCCCATGGCTCCCTCTTCCCTAACTCTTTTAGTTGAGAAACTTTCTTAGAGAAAAAAATTTCAAGACATATGCAGTGAAATCCCTTTTCTCCCCCTTTCTTTATCTCATATCATTCAGGTTTCTGCCGTTTCTCCTGTGACCCATGTCTCACATGATGAAGTGGCATTTCTCCTTACCAAGTGTAACCCCTTTATTTGTTCAAGCAATTCCATTCCATCTCCTCCCCCAGACTATTCCCTTTCTCATGTCCATTCTTTATTTTCAATCTCTCCCTCTCTACTAGCTATTTCCTAATGCCTACACACATGAAAAAAAATTCTCATTTGATTCTTCAATCTCTGTGAACTATAAATGTATCTCTTCTGCCTTTTGTACCTGTTCATCCTTCATTTTTGAAGAGGACTCAATATATCATGATGTTTGGGTCATGTGGTTGATCTGTCTAATAAAAGTTTGAAAGACTCTATCATGGGTCAGGCCAAATAATTTGAACATTTAGGATGGATATGTCCCTGGATTTGTGCTGTTCATGTTTCATTTGTGCTACTTCAGTTCTACTTTGGCTCATGAAATATAGTTCCTTCTTTGATAAGGACATGACATGCTGGATGGTCCTAAGCCATTGTCTCCCATGTCTCACAATCGATATTAAAGTTCTTGACAAAGACCTTTGAGTGTGTTTTTGTGCTACTTCTGATCACTATGTGAGTGCTTGCCTTGCATGAGTTCTCTGTAAAATAATATTTTAGATAAGTGTGCATTTGACATACAGGCTACATGGCCAACCCATTGGAGTTGTACTGTCTGCAGTAGTTATTGAATGCTTGTCAGTAGAATTGAAAAGAGCACTTCAGTGTCAGGTACCTTATCTTGTAAGGAAATCTTCAGCATCTTTCTAAAACAATTCAAATGGAAGCTGTTCAGTTTACTTGCATTCGGTTGATAGATTGTTCATTTTTCATAAATATACAGTACTAAAGTCAGCACAATGACTCTGTAGGTTTTCAGTTTGCTGAGCAGCTTAATACCTCTTCTGTCCTTCACTTTCAATCTTCCAAAATTCTGAGTTAGCTCTGACAACGTGAGCATCCACTACATCATCTATGTGGACTTCCATGAAATGTACACTGACAAGATAAGTGAACTTACCCAAAGCATTCAAAAACTGTCCATTTATAGTGACCAATGGTTCCAAATATCAATTGTGTGGTTCTGGCTGATAGAAGACCTCTGATTTTTTGGTTTTGCTTTTCAGACAAAAATTAGCACAAGTGGCAAAGAACTGATCCATATTCTGTTGCATCTTAGTCTCATAGCCTATTTTGAGTGCACAATCATTGGCAAACAAAAAGACATGCACCAACTCTCACTCTACTTTAGTCTTGGCTTGTAGCTTTTTCAAGTTAAATCATTAACTATCAGTGTGGAACTGAGCTATACTGGCTCTCAAGTAGATAACCATCTTCTGCATGAAGAATCAGTTGATTAAACAGGACTATGGCAAGAATCTTACAAGCAAGGACGAAGAGAGGGATCTTCCTGTGATTGTCACAGGTCATCCTGTTTCCTTTTTCCTTCATAAAGATGCACAATAGAGCATCTTTTATCTCCTGGGAGATAACACTCTCTTGTCATATAATCTGAAAACCTTGTCAGCTTTTGTATAAGCAGTGGATCCTCTGCTTTGTAGATCTCTACTGGGATAGAATCACTGCCAGAAACTTTGCCACTTAAAAGGAACTTCTGTTTCAGTTAGAATTTTGGCTAGAAAGGGATTGACTACAACCTAAGGCATATAACCAGTGGTTTCAGCCTTGGTTGATGATAATCTGTTGAGAACACCACAGAAGCCTTCAGCTTATTTCTCCAGGATCATGGCCTGATCACTTATCAGTGTGGCCCCATCAGCACAGTGTAGTTGACATGCATCAAAGATCTTTGGACCACAAATCATCTCCAGGGCACTGTAGAAGTGCTTTGTAATGTTTCTGTCAGAATAAAATTGAATTTCATTTGCCTTCTTATTGAGTCAAAAAGTCTTCATTTTCCTAAGCTTCACTCGTACATTGCTTTTGAAGACGTGAAACTCTGCCTTCTTGGAGATGGATGAGTTGTCCTGCTGGTAAACCCTGTGGACACTTTTCTCATTTAGCAGCTTCTGAATTTCCCCATAATTTTTGTTAAACAGATCCTCATATTTGTAAGTGTTCTGGCCCCAATGAGCAAATGTGATAGTATACACCAAGTCTCTGAAAACTGCCCACTCCTATTCTACTCCTCCATTGCTAATTGGAGAAATGAGTCTGTGATTGGTCCAGTACTGTATGCCAAGAATCACTCTTGTCACTCTCGCATCCTACCTGTTTCTTCTTAAAATAGCACAGTCTGTTAAATGCTTACTTTCTGCAAGAGTGTATCCACGATGTTGTGTGTGTGTGTGTGTGTGTGTGTGTGTGTGTGTGGTTAAGTAAGAAGAAGACAGTGCTGATGATGAGGTCATGAGATATACAAATGTTCAGTACTAAGTGACCCTTGTTATTGTTGCCTCCAGCTCCATTCCTTCAAAGGATTTCCTGTCATGTCTTTAAAGTCATGCAGAGTTATAATTTTGTCCTCTTTTGGCCCACTGATGAAGGCTGCCAGATATTCTTAGAATTTTTCTTTGACTTCATTCAGATGCATCATGGTGTAAGAATATAAATCATCATAAGAGTATGGTGGAGTGGCACTTTCCTGCAGGTAGCAACCATATTGTCATGAGCCTGTGATTCACTCCTTTTGGGAAGCATACAAGCTATCATGTTAGGTTAGATTTGATTAGAAAACTTATACCAGTTTCAGTGCTCCTCATCACACCCATCATTCCAGAAAGATGTGTATCCATCCAGCTCTGACTTCTGGAAGCTGGTCTTCATTTACCAGGCGTATTTCACCCAGAGTTGCTATTTGGATGTGGTACCTGTTGAATTCTCTCATAATAAGATTTGGCTATCTCTCAGGTCTATCAGATTTTGTGTTGTATCAACATGCACATATTATCTGTACCAATAGTAAGTGGAAACTTTGCAGATTTTTTGGACTTTTTTAGATATATGTTTTGACTGTAAGGTCAGCCTATATTTGCTGTGGTTAAGCAACCACTTGTTGTGATTAAATAAACCAGGACTGAGTAAAGCAGACAATTTTTAGGGCACTATGGGACTGATGCAATATTCACAGCACCAATAGTTGCCATGAATATGCGGATAGAGTTGTGAATTATGAAATACAACAGACTTTTCACAAGGAAGACATGTCTAAAACATTTATTCAGACATCAGAAAGCCAAATCTATTATAGTAACAAAGATATCTAGACACAATAACAATGCAGAGGACAACACCATGCTCAAGCCTTCCCCCTGCTAGGCTTCCCACAAACCAGCTCCATTCAATAAATCACAAACAGACTCTCTTGAACAAAATCACAAATAAACTCTCCCACTCATGCTAGCAAGATGCCTATATCCTTCCCAGCTCTGATTGTTGATTAACTTCCTCTCAGCTCTGCTCTAGCTCTGCCTCTTCTTGTTCCACCCTTCTTGCTCCACCTCTTCCTCCTCCCATCAGAGACTCATGTGACTCAGGATTCCATGTCACCCCACAGGTCACATGGGCCTATTAATAAATGGGAAAGTTCTTCCCATTTAAATTACCATTACAGGCACCTTTCCTAGCTCCTTTCTCATGCTAGTAGATGAGTATTGCAGTCCTTTAAAAAACCTGCTCAGAATTCCAGGGGCCTGGTGAATCCCACTGCTGCTTCCATGCAGTAAGAAGACAACCCAATACCCTAGGTCATCTGCATACAGGGTTGTGAGTACAGCTCCTAATGTATCCAAACCGGCTTCTTCAACACTTCCAACACTTCAACACTATTCATCTGACCATTCCAATAGAGGAAGTCTTCAAATTTTGGGGGTAGATATCTCCTTAACTCAGTGATGGGTTTTTAGACCTGTCAGTTACCCTCAGCCTAGTTTAGACCATCTGCCAAGAATGTTTTTACTGGGGTATGACCTTTCCTCATGCTGACAGTAAATAAGACAACCTCTTAATTCTTTTTCTCTTCTTTCTCTCCTAACTTTCTATTTTAACACTTAGCTAATATTAGTTTTGAAATATCATTTGGCTGAAGAAATAGCTTTGTTAGACATTTTGATTGCCCACAGTTAAGACAATATCAGACAATTGAAATCTACTTATTTCAAAGATCATGTTTGTTGACCCAAGTATTACAGGGTTTTAGTATGGTCATGTCTGGATAAGAATAGAAGAATTGGACACAGATGAATGGTTTGGTTGATCTAATTTGCAATCACTTTTTAATATGGCTTGCCAGGTAGCAAAACCATTTTCTCTTGCCTGTGGTAATAGAGACTGACTTACTCTCAGGCACGTCCAATTCTATGGTGGTCATATAGACAGATGTGTATAAGCCTGAATCAAAATTCCTGAAATTCCTATATTTTTGGAATTATATTCCCCCTGGCTCACAGATTCTTATAATAAGGAGAAAAATAAACCTACCTTTATGGGTCCTTAGTGCCAAATTATTTCCTCTAATAAACAATTTCTTATCATTTGTTGTTATAGCCTCTTCAAATTTTTATATATCATATTCTTGCCCATTTTCCCACTTATTTCTTTCTCTTCTAGTGAAATTAGTTCATAATTTTTTTTCAAATAAACTGCCTTTCTGAGTTCCCTCACTTTATGTAGTTTTCATAATGCTCTCTAGTGTGTCTACATCCCAGAGAAATGAGATGTCTAATTGTGATATCAATATTCTAGATGTGAACTCACTGCAGAACCATACAAAGGTGATATCAGCATCCTGTTTTGTAATATGATTCCCTAATATCTGTAGCCCCAAATCAAATTAACTGTTTTTATTTTTCCTCCTGTCATATCACATAGCAATCATATATCTAATTTACTGTTGTTTCTAAGTGCTTGGTCACTTTTGCTATTTATGTTTTGGAGTTTCTTCCTCTCAGTCAAAAAAAGTTAGGTATTTTTTTTTCCAGATGCATCAACTTGCTTATTTCTAGAGCTGATCATCTCTTTCTTATGTCTCAGCAATATTTTTAAGGTCACTATTTCTTATTCTATTGCTTTTCTGCTTTTGGTAGAATTTGAAATACTTCACAACTAAGTCTCAGATGAGGATTAATCAGTCATTGTTTTTAAATCACTTTTTCACTCTGCTCTTGGAGCAGTTAAACATGTCAGGGTGTACTCCCACTACAGACCTTCTACCAGCTCAACTCCTGCCCATTTATCATGCCTCTGCTTTTCAGTTGTGAGGCTAGTTTTAAATCTGAGGAACAATATTTCATTCAGCCCCATTTATAATAATTTTGTTTACAAGCCTTGGTGAGATGTCATTGTAAATATTCATCCCTCATTTACTAATTGAAACAGAATTTTAGTCTACCTTAGTCATGTTTTATAAATGACTCATGTTGCTTATTTACCAAATTTCTATGAAGTATTCATATATTTTCATTCTTATTTGATGCATTATTAAAGTAGTCATTCAGATATGAATTTTAACTACTACATTTTTCATATCACATTTTCTTATAAACCTAGACCTAGGAACTGTTCTTTCTTCCTTCCTTCCTTTCCTTCTTTTTTTCTTTCTTTCCTTCTTTCTTTCTTTCTTCCTTTCTTTCTTTCTTCTCTTTTCTCTTCCTTCTTTCCTCCCTCTCTGTCTCTTTTTTCTTTTTCTCTCTTTCTTCCTTCTTCCCTTCATTCCTCCCTTCCTTTTTTCCTTTTTTCTTTTCCTATCTGTTTCCTTCCTTCCATCTATCCTTCTTTTCTTCCTACCTATGTTCCTTCTTTTCTTTTTCTCTTTCATTTTATCTCTCACTTTCTTTTTTCTTTTTTTTATACAATTACAAACCGTATTCAAAAATTGTTTTTCATTCATTTATCCTAGGCAACTTCCATTCATAATTTCAGTGCCTATTTTCTTGTTCTTCTTTGCCCAGTTTCAAGAAATAGGATCTTCCATTTTAGCTACTGCAATTTATTATTATACAAATCTCATTTCTATTATCATCAATATGTCAGAAATGATTTTGGAATTCCAATCCTTTCTTCCATTAATCTTTTGTTCTAAACTCTCCACATCCATAGGGGTTATCTTTGTACCTTCAAAGCAGTACTTTCTTTCCTTGCTAGAAATCCTTTTCCTTCACCTGCCATTCATTTCTGGACAACATTAGGTGCTTTTCTTCTTGATCATAAAATTTAGATAACCTCTCCTCCCCTTCACATTACTAAATTAAAATTGGTTACTGTTTGAAATTGAATACTTTTAGCATGAGTATGATTGATTTGCATGTGAATTAATGAAAAAATACATTAAGTACTTATTATGTGCTAGGCATTGAGCTAAATATTGTGGCAGCTAAATATAAAAAAATGTGAGAAAATCCTTGCTCTCAGGAAGCTTACATTCTAATGGGTAGACAACATATGTTGGGGAATGATAGTCAGGCAAGAAAAGTTCTGTTCTGGAAAGACACAAGAATGATTAGTTGACTTTTAGTTCAGTCAAATGAATGTCACTCTACCTCCCATACAGAAGCAAAGGTAATATTGATTTAATTCTTTGTCCACAGCAGGAGGTAAGAGATATCAAGATGACCTGGATGAGTACATAGTAGTCAATGGATCAACAATCATTTGTAAAGTGCCTACTAATTGCTAGGTATTTTATTAGGCTTTGAGGCTACAAATAGAAAAAAAAATGGAATAATCTTCACTTTCAATGATTAAAACAGGACTTGAAGTATGCTGGGACATATAACAACAGCAGCAGCAACAGTAATACTGGGCTAGATAGCAGATGATCTCAATTCTAGTTTGAGTTCTGAATTTAATTCACTGTCTGACTTTGGACAAGTGACTTAACTTCTCTGTATTTTATGGTCTTGTAAAAATGAAATCACATCTAAAATCTAGTTCTCTCAGGTTCCCTTTGATTGTTACATTCTATGACACTATTATACTCAATCCAAATATCAGGGAACTTGGCAATGCTATTAATGCTTCCTGGAATATACTAAAAAGCCATGGTAAAAATACTTGTTGAATGTTTTATCCATGACTGACCTGGTACCAATTTTAGACAAATATTACATTTAGTTAACAATTACTTAATAGTGAATGAGTGGTTGCCACCATCACCTAAAGCATTCTGAGATTTGCAAAGGCACTTGTTCCCAGTTACTTTGCTTGAAAGATTTTTCTATCCACTGTTGAACTGGGCCATCTTGTAGGGAACTTTCATTACAGATTTCCCTTTCTTTTTCATTCCTTCTATTTCTAGTTTAAGGATATTGCCATCTTCATTGTCATCTCACCTATTGTAAAAATGTAAGTAGTTTTATTAGAAACACTGTATAGTCTCTTCATTTTTTTGTATATGGTGGGATGACACTGCTCTACCTTATTTTGCCTTTTTATCCCACTCAAATGAATTGAATCAGCATAGATGAAATGCCAGTTATAAGAATGATATTGCTAGGCTTTAGTTATGCCCATATATAGTTTTCCTTAGTTATTTCCTTTATCACTGTGCTATGTGGTTGGTTCTAAGTGTAATGTCATTGTTTATCCTATTTTATTTCCTCCTGCAGAATAACTTACGTCTTCTATGGAGGTTCTCTCAAGGTGAAAGAATTTGACCGATGACAATGATTTGAAACACCAGAACCAAAGTTAAGTGACTTCTACACACCGGCATGGTAAATTGCCCTCATCCCAAGCTGCAAGAACATATTTCTAAGGCCTTTGTGAATTGTTATCACTGTCCTCTCTGTGAAAGTTTTAAGTATAGTCACTTAAGTCCTGTTGACTTCTACAGAGAAACATCAGACGATAATAAAATTTGCAAAGTGATTGGCAGGGCCCCAAATAAAGTGCTATGGAATAAAGTGTGTAATCTTTAGTGGACAGGTCAATGAATCAGGATCAAGTGTTTATTAAGCATTTACTGTGTGCAAAGCATTGTACCATGCAATGGAGATTCAAATATTTTTACAAAATCAATACCCTTATTCAGAATATATCTAAAAGGGCAAAGAACAAATATATAAAGTAAAACCTGTAAAATTTTAAATTTGGCAAGCAAGCTGAATGATCTTTAAAATTATATGGGAAGAAGGGTGTGTCTGACTCCCACAAGTTTGATGCTCTTTCAGAAATACTTATAATTGTACTTGCTCCATCTCTTTGTTCCCAGAATGTAATTAGTCAGTCAGTCAATAAGTCGGTAAGCATCCATCAAACACCTACTACGTGACAGGCATTGTGCTGTTTCTACTTTCTAGGAAATAAGGAAATACACAAGTTAGCCCCTGCTGCAGCTCACAATCTAGTGAGATGAGGCCCTGTCAGGACTCACATGGACAAAAGTAGCCTTCTTCCACAGTTCTTTTCCCTATGCTGAACATGCATTTAATAAGGAGTTTCTTTATCTCAGGGACTGTGCTATGCATGATAAGCATGATCTGGATATGCTATTTTATAATATGGCAAAATATACTATGAATACATATATGCACATATGTAAACACACAAAATGAAGTGTTTTTTAAAAATAATTCTATACTATTCATAGAGTTTGTTGTTTTTAGTCATTTCAGTCATTTACAGATCTTTGTGACCCCACTCATGGTTTGCTCGGCAAACACACTTGGAAAAGATACAGGTCGTTATACAGATGAGACAACTGAGACAGACAGCATTAAGTTACTCGCCCAGGGTAACACAGGTAGTGAGTGTCTGAGGCCAGATCTGAACTCAGAAAGATGAGTCTTACGGACTTCAGGCTTGGTGCTTTCTACACTATGTCACCTAGATGCCCAAATCTTACTGAATAGAAAAGAAAAAAAAAAGGCTCAAAATCTAGAACACGTAGATTCAAGGTCTACCTTTTACCCAGACTAGCTGTCCAGAAAAGGCACTTAATTTTTTAGTGTTCTATGTAGCTCTTGAAACTATAAATTGTGAGTCATCCATCTATATTCATTAGATACGTTTTCCCATTATACTTCCCTAAACCAATGAAAGCACAGTTTGAGACCAAAAATTACCATAAATACTTCACTACTGCAATGAATCTATGATTCAGTCAACATGCATATAAGCATCAGGTACGCATGTCACACTCACCTACATCTGCTTATTCTCTATGACGTTTATCTATGTCCTCCTACAAGTTCTGCTAGTGCTATTTAAAATGAAGTTAGCAAAATTTATTTAACTGGTGAGCTCCTATTTTACACACATATCTATGTATATACAAACACAAATATGAGACTAAGTTGCGGCAAAAATGTGAAGGACTTCAGATTTATAGTCTTGGAAACATACGTATTTTCTATTACTGAGGATAAGTCTATCTACATTCAGGAAAGCTATAGCAGAAGATTGACCACCAAGTCATGAATGTTTAAAGTCTTAGCAATTCATAAATAACCATCATTAAAAGAACAGAGGGATTGTGATTTGCTTCTGTGGTATATATGTAAGAAATTACCAAGCCTTACAATGTTGAAGCAGCAGTATTTGTATAGGTGTCATTCTCTCCTACTAGATTATAAACTACACAGGGAATAGGTCATGTGTCATTAAAAGAATAGATTTCAATATTTTCCAAAATTGGTGCATCATAAGCATTTAATAAATATTTGATAAACTGAAATGTTTGTTAAGGGATACTCTTGGCACCTTTGATTATAAAAGAAATTCTGCTATGAAAGGATTTTGAAAAAATATAATAATGAAAGTTTCATTCTCTGTGTATTTCTTGTAATTTTGCTCTGGGGATAAAAAGGGTAAAGTAAATGAAATAGTAGACAGTTTTGGAGGAGGGGGCTAAACTCCCCTAAATTAGTGAGAATCTAGGAGGTATTTAATGAATCATAATGGTATTAGAAAGTGATGCTTTTGATAATGCCTCCCCTCCACCCCCACATACACACATCACATAATTTCTCTAGAATTTTTATATGTCTTTCATAGGGAAACCATCTTGATTTTACATTTATACTCCATTGATATTCATGTATAAAAAGGAACCTTTTACATGATCCCCATCAGACTGCATGGTTCTTTTAAAAGCTTTTCTCTATCTCAGCTATTGCTCCTTACTTCTTTCAGGTAGTTCTAACTTCCTTAAAGTGTTCCTTTTCATTTGTTGGATCTTGTTAATGTCACAGACCTCTACTATCTTTCTGCCTTTGAACTCCTGCAGAACTTCTCTTTGTGCAGTAGCTTGCTGATTGTTATACTAACTTTCCCATTGATCTTTTAAAAAAAAAACTCCCTTTTCTGCTAGTCACTACCTCTGTTTACCCACTCAACTTCTAACTCCCACTCAGATCAAAACTTCTTTTTATTAGGACACATACTGTCTCTGCCCTCATGCTGACTCTCAGCAGCTGGCCTCTCAAAGCTTTAGATCACTGATCATCCTAAAAAGGGAAAATTAATCTGAAGTCCCTCTATCCCACTTCTGGTGGCTCCCCATATATCACCTCTTTACTTTTTTCCCCTTCTTAATTCAAACTCAGTGAATGACACTATTAGCTATTCTCTAAAATCTTTGATAGAGTATGTTTATAGCAAGCTGGAAAAAAGAGAATCATCCAAATTCTAGAATTATATAATGTAGGAAATAGAGGGTTTCTTATAATTCTTTTACTCTAATAGCTTCAATTTTTCAATCGAGAAAAGTGATTATTTTAGGAGTGAATGTGTTTATACTTGGTCACACAACTATATAATGGCAAATTGGCAACTAGAAATGAACTTTTTTGAATACAAGTCCAGTTTTAATTCTGCTACACAATTATCGATAAATCATAAGCACATCCGTATGCTCCTTCATAGGGCTTTTTCAAAGTCATACATAACCTTAATTATTTGTGAAGTATACGATGAAATTACTTTTATTTAAAAGCCAAAACAGAAAAAAAGAAAACAAGAATGTAAAGAAGAATTAATATGTTTAGCAGCAGTTTATAGACAATAGCGTCTTCTAATCAAATGATTAATGTTGTCTTCTGAAACTAGTCTGCGCAATTCATTTCTACCCTAAGAAGCCTCAAATCTCATAGAATCATATAATCTCAGGTCTGGGAAGTTACCTAAAAAAAAGTCAACTTATCCAATCCCTGAATGACCCCCTTCTATGCAACCCCTAACCAGTAGACAAGGCTATGTGTGATAAGTTTTAGTAATTGGAAAGTGAAAATCTCATAAAGCAGTTCATTTATTATTTTATTGCCCTAATGTTGTTAGGAATTTCTTCTCTAGATTGAACTACTTTGAACATTTCTGGAAACTCCAAACTGGTTATAGATATCCCCTTTTTGAACTATTATGAACATGTCTAAGTCTATTTGACAAAGTCTGTTTTACTATTTTACTATTAGTCTCTTACTAACTTTTCCCTAAAAACTAAGGAGAAACAAGAGTGAAAGTGGGAAAATCTTCTGTATCCCATTTGCCTAACATTCCAGTACTTTTGTTTGAAACCTGTTTTATTACAATTTCCTTCTTCTGTGGATAATTGCCTTGATTTCAACTTACTAACCAAAGGAATTGAGAGGTTGTTGCAAAATTCTGAAAGCAACCATATATGACAGGGATATGGCTGTTTATATTTAAATAGTTGTCTTCTTTTTTACTGTCTTCTTGCACAAACTATTTGAAATTTTGTCTAAAGATATAATGTAAGCTCCTTGAAGGAAGGGACTGTTTAATTTTTCTTTCTTACACAGAAGGTGCTTCACATCTGCTTTTGGAATTAAATTGGTGAATTGATGTAGTACCAATGCAATATTCACAGCAACTATGATGACGATGAATATCCCAGCACAGTTCTGAATTGCAAAATGCAACAGACTCTCCACATGAAAGACAGAACCAAAACACTTATTCAGACACTGGAAAGCCAAATCCATCATAGTAACAAAGACATCTATACACAATAACAATGCAGAGAACAGCACCAGCCCCAAGCCTTCCCCTTGTTAGGCTTCCCACAAACCAGTTCCATTAAACAAATCACAAAGGGGCTTCCCTTAAACAAAATGCCCTTCTTACACTCACAGCCAGTTGTGGGTTTGCCTGCCTCCTTCAGTTCTGACTGCTCTCTCACTAATTTCCTCTCAGCTCTGCTCTAATTCTGCCTCTTCCTGTTCTTCCCTTCCTATTCCACCCATTCAGCAAACTCCTCCCACCACAGGCTCCATGTGACTCACACTTCCATGTGACCCAGGCTGGTCACATGGGCCTATTAGTAATTGGGAAAGATCTCCCCATTTAAATTGCCATTACAGTTGAAGAAAATATTTAAACTTTTTTGATAGTTTTTGAAAACTAACTGGTCAATTTAGGTCAAAGCCAACTGTACGCAGTAAAAGAGACTGTTATTGTAAAAGTAAAGAAATTTGTCTCTTCTGAAATTGGAATTTCATGGGAACATTTGCCACATTGGGGGAGAGTTGATGATGATTATTTCCTCTATCTTAAGGAATAATTTGGCATATATTTGAAATCTAAAAGTTTGGTTTATTGCAGATAGATAAACAATTAGTAAGGCATGACAAATTGCATTTGTAAGTCACAGTGACAGTTTCAATTTGAAATTGTTTTCTGGCATGAATCACGAGCTTACAAATGGAAGAAAGGAGACAGGCAAGTTAGCTTTTTTTTCTTTTTGAAGAATAGAGTTTTTGAATGAAGAAGAATAATTATTACTGAGGTGAACAAGTTTATGTGAAAAGCAAAAGGTCAAATCTTACTGAGTGGGTAAACTACTACAAGAGAATCCCAGGTTACAACTCAGTAGAAACATTTAAAGTATCAGAACAGAATGAAAATGAAAACCAAGGTGAAGAAGGGTAGTTTCATACACTGATATTTCTTCCTATAGCAAATCTTAAGAATATTTCAGAAAAAAAAGCATGGTGCCTCTCCTCCCCCCATAGGCTTCTGCTATAAAATACTCTATCTAAGAAAAAGTAGATGTACTCCATATTCAAATATTTAACCAATCTACTCATGGTAACATGTGACCATTTACCTGAGTGTCAAGGAAATAGATCAGCATGCCAAGTAGGACATAATAATCAGTGTTCATTTTTAGTATTAATATGTAAAAGTACTGGATTGTACAAACGTGAAAATCTAAAGAGAAGGAGAGGGAGAGAGAGAGAGAGGGAGAGAGAGAGAGAGAGAGAGAGAGAGAGAGAGAGAGAGAGAGAGAGAGAGAGAGAGAGAGAGAAAGAGACAGAGACAGAGAGAGAGAGAGGGAGAGAGAGAGAGGGAGGGAGGAAGGGAGGGAGGGAGAGACAGAACTACCAAACTTCTTAATGGAAAACTTAAAAAAATGATTGTTTTTTTTTTCCTGTGGCTTTTCCCAGCATTGAATATTTTTGTAGTGCTCTGATAAAGCTCATATTTTTCCATACAAGCACAGAATTGTCAGTTCAAATGTATTTACACTGTTAATGAACAGCCAGTTTGGATTTCTGGTTTCAAGGAAATCAGAATCAAGAAATTTTGAGATGTATAATATCATCTGCTTAAGCTCAAAATTTAATTTTGATTACTATTATTTGGGTGGACTTCCAAGAAGAACTGATATTAGTTTCCTTTTCTTGAAATACATTTGAGACTTTTTTATTTCAACCAGTTTAATGCTTGGATTAAGTTTTCTTTTTTTTCCTAATCAAAGTTGAGACTTTCCCCATCTCTTATGATTTTAAAACGTTGTTATCTTAAAGAATTGTAGTCGCTGAAGAATAAATACTAATGACATTCATACCACTATGCCTTTTTAGTTTAATCCCCTATATTCTTTGTCTACTCTTTTAGAGACATTTTTCATGCCATTCTCCCCTCTATAAATGACTTTCTGTGGTATAATAATTATCTAATCAGAATTCCCTACTATGTGGGATGGATTGGTTTTTTTTGTTTGTTTTTTTTTTGTTTGTTTTTTTTTTCTCTTTGGAAGTATTGAAGCCATCTTTGAAATTTTATTCACTTGAGGATAGTTTAAAATTGACATAAATTCCTGGTCAGCTGAGTCAAAAAGCTACAAGAAATTCCAGACATTCTGTGATAGATGATGGGTGGACCATCATGGACAATTTAGAGGAAGGGGAACTAAACACATGGCAATCTCACTGCATATCTTTATTTGTTATGTTTCTCTTGTTATGAGTAAAGAAATTTCCTTTTGGTAACTATTGAATGAAATATGAGGATCTCATTTCATTCTTACATTACACCTAAACTTTTGGGGGACTGACCTGAGCCAGAAGCAGTCCATAATTCCAACCTATCATTATTTTTGAAATCTTAGCCCTTCTTCAAAGAAAAAAACTGCTCATACACTAGAAAGTCTTCATGATTCTCCCTAAATCTGAAATGAAGTTTCCTTTCTTGGATTATGGCATCTATCCATGGCAACATTTTCTGCATGTCATATGGGATAATAAGTAAATTAAAAATAAGGGGTTTTGTAGAGATTAGTTCTACATAAACAAATATTTCTTTTATGATTTTGCTTGAATTTGATGAAATAATTGTGTGGGTACATACCTAGAAAATATATACTGTCAAACAAATTCAAAAAACTATTTAACTAAAAGGTACAAGTATGCAATCAAATTGTCTATATTACTAAGTAAGAATTTCATAAAAGAAAGCTTTATACATTATATCATAAGGAAGAATCATATTTGGAAAACCAAATGGACACTTGATCACCTGGGCTGAATGAGGGATCAACAATGTATAGTCTTCATACGCTATTGATATCTACACATGATGTAAAGAGAACAAGAGAATTCCACTCTTCAATGGATTACCATTATGGTCAGAAGAAAATGGGCTTTGAGGAGAGGTTATAGATGGGTTGTGCTTGGCATTGTGGTACAAAATAACAACACCAATGTCCTACATCAATTCCAGAATATATTGAAAAGCAAGGGAAACCAGTATTAGGGCAAAATTTGCTCTCACATATTCGAATGCATTTGCGTTCTCATAATTTAGGAAGAAGCTTCCAATGATGTCAATAGAAACTTGTTCATGTTTGCCTGTCCTGTCAAGCTCTTAACCATTTTGCTTTTTGTCAACACTTTCTCCTTTCAAGGAAACAGTTTCTAACATACATCTACTTAATGCCATCCTCAATCCTGTTTTTCTTCAGAGTGGCTCATTGCTTATGTGCATCTATGGTACCATCTTCATGATACTCATCTTTAGTTCTTCAGAAGGCAAATATATTCCATATTTTCTTGCCATTTGGCAAAACTGTGAAAGGGTATTCTTGAAAAGAAGTTTCTTTGAGGAACAGACAGTATTGCCTTAAAGGAAATGCAAAGCTCTTTTATTGTCTCTACCTTATACTTGTACAGCACAAATAAGCACATTTTTTTCATAAAAGTTTTCTTTTTTTTAATTCCCTTGTAGATTTTGAATATTTTTGTGGAGAAAGGAAAATAATATCAGGTTTCTGATATACAGAAGAACTAGGTGGTAGATATTTGTGAAAGGTAATATAAAGAAAGCAATGACTGAATGAGAGCTCTCTCTGTTAATTATATATTACCATATATAGTTATTTTTATGTTGTTTTCTCTCTTACACCATGAGTTCTTTGAGAGCAGGCAATATTGGCTGATTTTCTATATACCTTGATTTAAGGCAGTAGAGATAAAAGTCCAGGTTAATGTAGTACATGTGTGAGAAGTTCTTGAAGTAATTAAACCTTAAAACACATAGAATTTTATATATTACCAACAAAAAAGTGGAGAGGAGTAGGAAGAATTTGAAAAGCTCATATCCATAAAATTCAATATCTCTGATTAAGGATAGAGGAAGGATTTTTTAAAAACATGTATCCACATGTCTTTTCAAAGTCTAGGTTGGAAGTTATAGGTGAAGTAAAAGGAAATTGTACCAAGTATTGGTATGCTCATTAATATAGCAGAACATGAAATGGAAAAACATATTAAGAGGTAAATATAAGTAGATAAAATTAGACATAAAATGTAAGTGATCCAGCAATATTTTGCTTATAGAAAAAGTACACTAAAACAGAGGAACATAAATGAATTCTAAGGAGATAGAATAAAACATGTATGAAATGACTAAAAAAACAAAACAAAGCAAAACTTGCTCTTCTATACAAGAAACTAAATTATGCTGTCACTAAAGAAAAATAGGAAAACTAGATTGTTCTTGTAAATATCATATATTCCAATTAATATGTAAACTACATATTTTAAGGAACAGTTAACTGAAAATAAGTGAAAATCCAATCCCTGCCCAAGCAAAAGAAACCCAAGAAAAAGCAAACAAAATAAATGTTAAATAGTATTGTATTAAGATTTTAACTCTTCTTTCTCAAAACTGGATGTCTAAAAGAAAAATTATGTCAATTATATACAAATAAAAAATTCAAAAAAATATTCAATCACATGGAAAAAACTGGATAATTATAACAAATTTTCTTGAATTATTTTAACATATGCAAAACCTTTAAAAACTGATAATTTTCTAAGACATAACAATTTCAGAAGAAATTTTTTAAAAATCAAAAATTTAAATGATACCATAGCAGATACCATACCATACCATGAAGCAATAAATAAAGCAATTAATGAAAGAAATATGATAGAAGAAATATGACTACAGAGAAACTGATGTGTGACTGAAGACATCATAAAGATAATTAAAAACAAATATATGTAAAAACACAAAGTTAGAAATTGCCAGAAATTATATTAAAATATCTGGGCCCATAGTTGATGCAATCCACTAAATAGAAAGAGAAAACTGAGAAAATTTTGTAGAGAAGAAAGAAAGGAAAGACAGGTAGAAAGACAAAGAAAATGAAAGAAAGAAAAAGCAAAGAAAAAAGGGAGGAAATTAATGTAACCTCAAATGGAAAAGAAAATAAAGATAAAACTAAAAGAATTGAAAATGAACAAATAATATTAACAAAGCAAAGTAATTTTAAAGAACAACAAAAAAATTGTTCCTTTTCTAGTGGTTCAAAATTTTAGTTTGTTCTTCTAAGTTGGTTGAGGTTAATAGTTGAAATGTAGGAGTGTTGAGCTTCAATGGCAATAAAGCCAATCTGTTGTCCATGCCAGGTCTGGTATCAAAATAGTTAACCTGCCCCTCCCCCCCAAGGAGTAATGGATAACATAAAGTAAAATAAAATGACCAATAAAATTAATAATCCATTAGTAAATTTCATTCTACCAACAAAAAATAAAATATAAATTATAAAACCAAAAAACTAGAATGAATAAGAAAATTGCAAAAAAAAAAAAAATTCTTTTAAAATAGCCCATAACAGAAAGGTAATTGGAGCCAAAACTAATACTGATAACCCTGTTATTTTAAATAAAATGCAAGGATGTCTACAAAAATTTAAAATTTCCACGTGGAAAAAACAGAAATTAGATAACATAAAAAATGCTCAGAAATAGAAATTATGCATGGTAATCACTGTATTTTAATTAAATCATGATAAAATCAAAGTATGCATGAATTCCATCAAACAATTTAAGAATCTATATTTTTCTATGCTATGTAAGGTATTTTGAAAATTAAAGAAGCACGGGACTCTGTATGATTAATTTCATGACAGCTCTGATAACTGTTACTGAAACCATGAAAGTATAAGGTTGATAAGGAGTTGATACTGATATAAAATATATAAAATAATATGATAGTAATTAAGGTAAAAATAATATATCAAAATATTTTATGATTATATTACATTTTAATTAGAATGAAAAATTATTTGACAAGATAACAGTTTGATTAATAAATGACATTCATTTAAAACATTATTACATCATTAGGTATGAGAAATAGTTACATAATACAACAGAGATTTATGTTAAAACAGTAAAAAGTAATGGAATGAAATTTCCTTATTAATGCAATTAAAAATAATTTCTCTGAAGCTAAGTTCATATTGTTTTAAATAGATAAGCTTTAATATACTTCCATAATAAGAACTGGGCTAAAGTAAGATGTCAATTTTCACCATACTCTTTTCAGAATCCTTAAAAAATGTTTTAGCAATAAGAAATCAAAAAAGAACCTAAAGGAAAAAACATTTGCAATTTTTTGTTGTGTTTCTCATTTGTTTACAAATGACTTTTTACACAGAAAACAAAATTAGCAATTAAAATTAATCAATGTAAGTAGGTCCATTGATATATCAGGAAACAAAATAAATACATAAAATCAAGGAAATTACTTTTTTGATACAAATCAGGAAATTTATAGAAAGAAAAATGCCCTTTAACAATTTTTTAAAATTTGTGTAAGTTAATCAATGAAGTTAGACATAACTGCAACTATGATTTTAAATGAAATATAGTAAGTTCTAAATAACTGAAGAAGTGGTTGACATTCATTCCTTAGACATGATATTAACTAAATAATGTAGTAAAGAAGATTATACTCATAAAGACAGATTTACAGCAATACCCAAAAAAATAACAGTGGGTCACATTATTGAAACTGAACTAAGGACAAAATTGATACAAAAGAACAAAGAATACATGTTATCAAGTGATAATTTTTTTTTTTAAAGTAAAGAGGAGGGAATTGACACTTAAATTTCAAATTATAAAGCAATGACTATCAAAGTGTCTTATATTACACTGAAGAAATAGGTAAATCAATGGAAAAGGAAAAATAAGAGAGATTTATAGCACAAACTCTGCAACAGGTACCTTTATTTGATGAACCTAAGAATTCAAATTACAAGAGAAGAAACTCATTATATTAATTTAAAAAACCACTGAAAACTTTCAATTTGACCAAAAAAAAAAAAAAAAGAATGAGATTAAACCAACTTCTATCTCTATTCAGTACAATAAATTCCAGGTATATTAAAAATTGAAATATAAAAAGTGACATAGCACAAAAATTAAAGGATAAAGGAAATTAATATACAACTATTGAAATGAAAAGAAAATTATCAAAAAGGCCGGATATAGAGAAAATAATAAAACACAAAAAATTTAGATTGTATTTTTAAATCATATAAACAACAGTAATATATCTAGACTTACACTAAAACCTGAGAAAGCTAAGAAAATAATTTTGCTGAGCATCTTTGGAGGAGCTATATGACATGGAGGAATAGAAGACTTTCTTTGGAGTTAAGAAGATGTGCTTTAAAGGGTTGCCTCTTACTGTTGCCATGACTGTAGCAAGGCACCTTAAGGTCTCAGCTCCTTCATCAAAACTTAAGGATGTATGATACATAAATTGAGAGACTTATAGATAAATTATCATTTTGTATTAGCAGAGTTTCCAACCTTAAGTGAATCCAGTCTTAAATTTACAAATCCAGACTAACTCCTCCCCTCCCAACAGGACAAATATCTAGCATTCAAACTACAGGTTATCTCAAAAGGCTAAGTGAAGTTTTAAGCTACTGTATTGGGAAATTAACATAAATTTATGCAAAGATATGGATGCTGATGATAATGACGATGATGATGCTAATGATAATGCTGCCATACAGTACTTTAGGCTATGCAAAATACTTGATACATTAATTAGTTCATTTGAGCTTCACTACAACACTATTGCATATATGAATACCTAGTTCTAAAAAGAAAAAAAATGCAAATTATTGTCAACCATTTGTAAAACTACTCAAAAGCAATGACAAATGCTACAAATCTGAGGTATGACCACTTACTTACATTAGAAAAGAGTAATAATTGAATATTGTGTGCCTCATTAGAAATTAACAAAAGGTGTGGACCTTCCTACAAAACATATCTCCCCTAATCAAGCTTCTCTTCATGGGCTCCACCTGAGACCTATTAATGGGCAGGGAAGATCTTTGCCTTTCTAAGAAATAGGCCTCCCCTAATCAAGCAACTCTCATTAACATTACAATATCTCAAACTCACCCCTTGTTTACTGGAGAACATCTTTACCAGCAAACAAAAACAGATTTCCTATAACACCAGAGAAGACATAACCGTAATACTGAACTGTCTTTTCTGAATTTTTCTTTTGAAGTTTATTTATTTTAATTGTTAAATTTAGTGAATGAAAATTGCATTTGAGCAACGGTCAAAACTTCCTAACTAGATTTGGTTTGAGGAATGGCCATTATTTTTCTTCTAATAGCATCCCTGTATATACAAGGAACAGTCTTTCCTGATCATAAACAAAGCATGCTACTTCCATCTTTATTCAATCACACTATTTTTTAAGTTCATATTAACTCTAAGTTATCCCATGATTTTTCTGAATGTCAGGAAATGGCCCCAAGCTTCTCAATATTGAAGAGCACACCTGATAACAGCAAGTGCTGCTGTGCTAAGGTCTGAACTACTCATTTGCTTCAGGATGGAAGGTAGCCATTGTGGGGAGGGCTGTTTAGTGTCATGGTTTAGAGCAGAGGTAAAGAATGATTAAAATGAATGAGGGGTAAAAAAGATAGTGGTGGCAGGATGGCTGAGTATGAAATTTGCAAAATTATTTCTTGTACCATTCATTCCATATCAATCTATCTCTTGGGTATCAAGCAATATTAGAAAAGGTGTTGCCATAACAACACTGATTAATTATAGTGGAATTTCACATGCTGTAGCCTGGAGACAATGCATGGTACTCTTATTATATACTCCACTGTGTGACCAAAAGAGAGAGAGAGAGAGAGACAGAGAGACAGAGAGACAGAAAGAGAGAGTGAGAGAGAGAGAGTGAGGGAGTGAGAGAGATAAAGAGAGTGAGAGACAGAGAGAGAGAAAGAGAGACAGAGAGAGACAGACAGAGACAGAGAGAGGGTGAGAGAGAGAGAGAGGGAGAGAGAGAGGGAGAGAGACAGAGAGAGAGAGAGAGAAACAGAGAGACACAGAGAGACAGAGTATTTCTTATGGAGTATTTTGAGGTAGAAGACAGCAATTATGAGGCAACTACTGGAGATGGATGGCTGAATCAGCCTATGTTCAGGTTATGTATTATATGCCCATTCATATCTTCATTGCAGACATATGGCGTGGTCATCATGGTTAATGAAGCAAAGAGTTTACACACATATTAGACATACTGTGAATTCAAAGGGAAATTGTGATAAAGGAATAGATTGGTGTAACCTAGGATACTATGAGGAAAGAACTACAAAACTCAGGGTTGGGAGTGAGGGAGAGAGAGATAGGGCTGCCAGGGCATTTACATTAGACTCAGGAATTCCAAAACAAGCACTATCATCATCCTCATGAACTGACAAAGCATAAAGACTTAATGTAAGCAATAAAAGGTAGTGTTGTATATGAAGAGGATGCCCCAAACAATTAATAATGTTAGAATGTCTGTATGTCTTTGTTTTGCCTAAATGTTCCAAAAATGTCATAATATCTTTGTTAATATTCTCTCTCTCTCTCTCTCTCCGCTTCCCAAATGTTCCAATGTTCTGTGTTTTTCATACTTTTCATAGTATACTTGCTACATTGAAACACAGTTAAACTTCAGATTTAGTTCCTTGGATGCAATGCACATTTATGGGAGGTAAATACTGCATAAATTATTATACTGAAATCTCAAAAAATTCAGATTTCTAAGGGAAGACAGAGACTATCAAGGTCAATCTCTTTAAGAAAAAAGACCCTCTACAGCATTTCTGACAAATTGTCATCTACCATTTACTTAAAGACTTCAAGCAAAGGGGAATTGGCTCTCAGAGTGAGTTTGGTTCAGTGAACAGAGAACCAACTCTAGACTCAGAGGACCTGAGTTTAAATCCTGTAACTGCTCTTTCCTTCTTAAATAATCTTGGACATACTTAAACCTACCTGAGACTCATCTGTGAAATGAAGGAGTTTAACCACATGTGCTCTGCAATCTCTTTCAACTCTAAATATGTGGTATGTAAGATATCTAATTAGTATCTTTTCCCCCCTAACATGACATAAATTTGCTTCTTTGGAACTTTCTAGTCCAAATTCTCCTCCTTTCTTTGTATGGTACACTAGACTATATTCAGAAAACTTGGTTTTAAACCCCATCTCACATACAAAATAGCTATTTGACTACCACCAAGTCATTTGCTCTTCTTTAATGCCTTCCTTCTTTCCTTCCATTCATTCTTTCCTTGTTTTTTTGCCTTTCCTCTTCTTGATTTCTCTTGCACCAGACTTGTGATTTCATTAGTATATATAATTCTTAGTAACATGATATGGCACTTTAAGTTTTCTAAAATATTTTATATAGATAATCTCATGTAATTACATAATATTCTTGATCATTCCCATTCTATAGATGAGTTGACTGAGGCAAAGTTTAAGCATGTCACTCCTTTCTTGACAGGGAGTTAGTTGACTAGAGTTCAACAATAAGACATTCATTTTTAGATAAAACCAATATATTCATTTTTTACTTTTTTTCCCATATATTTATTGATTTTAAGTGGATGGATCAAAATTATTTCATCATAAATGAAAAAGAGAAAATACTAATAGAATTCCAAGCAGTGTTGAGAGGCAGTAGAGTATAATAGAAAAAGCAGAACTTGAATTACAGGACCTGGGTTCAAATTACAGCTGTAACATTGATTACATGTGAGACCTTGGATAAGTCACTTGTAATATTTGCAAGCTAATGTTTCTTCATCTGTAAGATGAGGGGTCTGAATTTGTTGATTTCTGAGTTACATCCTGGTTCTGAAACTGTTCTGGTGATGAGTAATATTTTGCATAAAATATAAATTATTGAAAATGTATATTATTGCCTATATGTGTAAAATTGTTCTTGTAACCTCCCTTTAAGAGAACTTCTCAAGGAAGAATGGAAAAATTACAAAATGTTTACTCTCTGTATCACTGATTATAATTGTGGTGTGTAATATAATTTTCTGCAAGACTAATGGGAGAGGTGGCTTGCTGTTGTAAAGTGAAATTTTCTTTGAATTAAAAAAAAAAGAAAGATAGCATGACAAGACAGATTTAAAGCCAGGATGACCTATGTTCAAGCTCCTCCCTCCCTTTTCAGTTTATTTATTTATCTGTTTATTTGTCTATTTATTTATTCATTCATTCGTTCATTCATTTATTTGATTATTTATTTGATCATTCATCTATTTAATTATTTATTTATCAATTTTTAATTTTCAGTATTCATTTCTACAAGGTTATGAGTTTAAACTTTTCTCCCCCTCTTTGCCTTCTCCCCACCCCAAGATGTCATGCATTATGATTACCCCTTCCTCCAGTCTGCCATCTCCTATCTCCTCTCTCTTATCCCCTCCTACCTTACTTTGTTGTGGAGCAAGACAGATTTCAATACCACACTGCTTGCATATCTAATTTCCCGGTTGCTTGTTGAAGACAAGCAATTCAATACAGGTTATACATGTGTAGTTAGCAAAACACTTACATAATAATCATTTTGTGAAAGACTAACTTTATTTCCCTCCATCCAATCTCACATATTCACTTATTCTGTTTTCTCCTTTGACCCTGTCCCTTTTCCATGTTTCCTTCTGCATACCCCCTCTCCCAACATGCCTTCCCTTCTATGATCTCCTCCCTTTTCCCCTTCCCTTTACTTTCTGGGAGGGCATGATATCAATTTGAGTGTGTATGTTATTCCCTCCTTAAGCCAAATTTGATGAGAGTAAGGCTCACTCATTCTCTCTCACCTCCATCCTCTTCCCCTCTCTTGTGAAACTTTTATCTTGCCTCATTTATGTGAGATAATTTGCCCAATTCTACCTCTCCCCTTCTCCTCCCAATATATTCCTCTGTCACCATTTAATTTTATTTTGAGATATCATCCCATCATATTCAACTCAATCTGTGCCATTTATCTATCATCTCTATCTATCTATCTATCTATCTATCTATCTATCTATCTATCTATCTATCTATCTATCTATCTATCTATCTGTCTGTCTGTCTGTCTGTCTGTCTGTCTGTCTGTCTGTCTATCTATCTATCTATCTATCTATCTATCTATCTATCTATCTATCTATCTATCTATCTATCTCCTCCAACATACCTAATACTGAGAAGTCTCATGAATTACAAATGTCTTCTTTCCATGTATGAATGTACACAGTTCAACTTTAATAAGTCTCTCATGATTTCTCTTTCCTATTTACCTTTTCATGCTTCTCTTAACTCTTGTATTTGAAAGTTAAATTATCTAGTTAGTTACGGTCTTTTCATCAAGAACGCTTGAAAGTCCTCTATTTCATTGAATATCCAGTTTTTCCCCTGAAGTATTATATTCAGTTTTTCTGGGTAAGTGATTTTTGGTTTTAATTCTATCTCCTCTGACCTCCAGAATATCATATTACAAGTCCTTCAATCCCTGAATGTAGGAGCTGGTAGATCTTTGTTTTATCCTGATTGTGCATTCATAATATTTGAATTATTTTTTTCTAGCTGCTAGCTGTATTTTCTACCAGATCTGGAAACTCTGGAATTTGGCTACAATAATCCTATGAGTTTTCCTTTAGGGATCTCTTTTGAGGTCATCAGTGGATACTTTCAATTTCTATTTTGCCCTCTGATTCTAGAATATCAGGGCAGTTTTCCTTGATAATTTCTTGAAAGATGATGTCTAAGCTCTTTTTCTGATCATGGTTTTCAGGAAGTGCAACAAATTTTAAAAATTATCTCTCAGGGATCTATTTTCTAGTGCAATTGTTCTTCCCATGAGATATTTCATATCATCTTCTATTTTATTCATTTTTTGGTTCTATTTTATGATTTCTTCATTTTCGTAAATCATTAGCTTCCATTGGCTCCATTCAATTTTTAAGGAATTATTTTCTTCTGTGAGCTTTTGGATCTCCTTTTCCATTTGATCAATCCTACTTTTTAAGGCATTCTTCTCCTCATTGGATTTTTGGGGGTCTCTTCTAAGCAAGCTATTGACTCTTTTCCATCATTTTCTTGCATCACTCTTATTTCTCTTTCCAATTTTTCCTCTACTTCTCTTACTTGATTTTCAAAATCCTTTTTTGAATTCTTTCATGGTCTATGATCAATTCATATTGTTCTTGGAGATTTTGTACATAGGGACTTTCAATTTGTTGTCTTCTTCTGGTTGTATGTTTTGATCTTCTTTGTCACCAAAGTAAGATTCTGTAGTCTGAGGGTTTTTATTATGCTGCTTGCTCATTTTTCCAGTCAAATATTTGATTTTCTAACTCTCTGTCAAGGTAGTATTCTGCTTCCAGTGGGGATGGGAGCTAGTGTGAGTGCACTGTCCCAGGTGTCCAGGTTGTTTTATTAGCTGTTCCATCCCCTGCCATCTGTGGGTGCAGTGATCTGGAAGCAACTGCAGCCACTGAAGTTATGCTCTGGGCTAGGGGAGGACCATCCCCCTCCCCCATCCAGGTCAGTCAGAGTTTTCCCACTGATCTTCTATGCTGTCTTTAACATTTATTTGCTGAGAAGTCTGGAAACTGCCACAATCTCTGGTGATTCAGTCCCAGATGCCTGCTGAGGCCCTTTCTGATTTTTTGTTGCAAGTGAAGGTTTTAATTGGAAAGGAAAGGTGAGTCAGTGTACAGTGCTAGACATGATAATGATGATGATGATGATAAATAAGGAAAGAAGGAAAATATCTTCAATAAAACATTGAAAACATGCACAAAAAGGAACAAAAGCAAAAGAATTTAGAAGAAAGGGCAATTTTGTCATTATTGTGTTCAACACAATAGGAATTTTAAAAAAGCTGTACCTAAAACTTCACAATTTGATGTACAGTCCCCTTTTTGTTTCTCTTTATATAGTGGCATGTTTATTTTTGTTGATGATCAAGTTTATAACAAGAAAATATTAAAATTTTAAAAACTATTACATTTCTGTCTTCTCATCACCCTTATTCTTCTTTACTTCAGGCAAAACAACTTTACTTTCTTCATCTAATCTTTATACAAAAAAACCTTGATGTGCTTCATCAATTGCCCTCCTCTTGAGGTTATCTAGTTTATTACAGTCCTTTTAAAAGTATGGTCTCAAGAACAGGCCATAATATTCCAAATGTGATCTGACCAAAGAATAAGAAAATGAGACTATGACCTATTCTTTTCATAGCACTATGTCTCTCAATGTAGCCTGTGATTTTATTTTTCTTCTTGGCTACTACACTCAATATTGTTGATGCATATGGAGGTGTCATTCTGGTCAAATCCCTGTAGCTTTTTCGGATGAATTTCCATCTATCCACATATTCCAGCATTTAACTTGCAAAGTTGATTTTTTTCCTTAAACACAAGTGGAAGATTATAATTTTTCCTGTTACAGATTGTCTTATTAGATTTAGCCCAATCTTCTCTCCTGTTAAGATCTTTCTTGAACCTGACCTTATTGTTTTACGGGTTAGATACTTCTTTTAGCTTAGTGTCATCTGCACTGATTTTCCAGTTCCTGGTTGTGTAGTTTAAAAAACTAAGCCCCAACGCGGTTAAATGAATCACCGGTCCAGCAATGAACTCAGATCACTGGACTTTAAGTTCAGTGGTTTTGTTTGTTTGGTTTTACTTTATGGAAGAATAGCTAACACCCAAAGTAGGGTGAGGGCTATGATAGATGAGAGATTTCTATAAACTCAAATGAAATAATAAAACCAATTATGGATATTAAGTTTCAGATATTTGTTTATGAATAGTTGAACAATGATAACAACTAATGGGACTCCAAAAATGTTACTTATATGAGGGCCCAAAGAAAAAGACTTTGTTTCTCCCTTTCTTTCTCCATTTTAGATCTAAAGTCAAGTCTCAGTAAAATTTCTGAATTTGTGCTCATTTTACCCCACACCCTCATCTGTCCTTCTTTGGCCAATTAGAGATCAAGAGCTACTACCTGTCCTTGCTGTTCCTGTTCTCTCAGTGAGAGGAATGATTTGGTTTTTTTTCTAGAGTTTAGGAGCCCATTGTGTGTTAAGTTCAAGTGACTTCCTTGATCTGGATTCTACCATAACTACATGTTTGTAAATCAAGCCTCCACTGACCTAGATTCTAAATTGTGATCTGAGGTTCTTGTCATAACCTTATGTAAGCAACAATTTGAATTCCTAGCTTTGATAAATATATAATTTTTCACCACAAGCTATTATAAAGCAAAAAAGGGGAAAATGTCCAATAACAGTCAGACATCTGAAAGATAAAGTGGGCATTTTCCATTTAGCAATATTGAACCTGATTCCCCATCCCTATATGGGTTGCCAGCTGTGCACAGAGCTGCATGCCCCTGTGTTTCTCCCTACAGACATGACAGCAGCTGCAAAGCCACCTGCAAGGGGAAATGAGGTTGAAGAACTAGAGAATTACATAAGCCCCAGGCTAGGTTTTTCTTTATCCAGTTTCAGCATGAGTGCTAGAATTGGGAAAGAAAATCATCACCTGACATACCTCAGATTATATACTCCTCTCATTTTGCATATACTTATTGGGTAATAAGGTTGTGTTGGATTCAACACTGGTTGGTGCAAGGACCATATGGTCTGTTGTTACTGGGCCTAAATCTAAATTGGGAAGAGAATAAAGAAAATTTTGGGGGGGTGGGGGTGGATAAGAAACATGATGACTAGAAATCACTGCATCTAATCTTGTTGATTTTATCATCAATTTCTTTTGAACATAATGTGACATTTCGATCAAGGATTCCCAAGCAAAGTCTATTCTTATTCTCTTAAGCATAGAATTGAAGGAGTGTGAATGATTTATTTCCTCAATGCGAAGGAGGGAGATTTTTCCAGGAATATGGGAATTCAGGGAAGAACATAATGAGGCCCAAAAAGGGAAAGTGTTGTAATCAATTCTTTGATCATTTCTTTCATCAATAGAAGGAATGAATAAGAATATTTTTGGGAAAGATAGAGATGTAGCAAATACAATACAGTGTAAAGCACTCAAGGTCAGTTTAAAGAGGGATAGGCAGGTCATTAGACAAATGGAATTAATCAGTAGCAGATACTTTTCATGCTATGAGCCTGATTATACAGTCATTGTCAGAGCCAACTTCCAACTGATTTCAGCTGGGGTTTTGGCCAAAGCAATGAGCTTCTAGGTTAACCTGTCTATGTGGAAGTGAGAGTTCTTCTTCACAGAAAACACAGACATAGAAGCACATGCACGTGTACACAAACATACGCATATGCAATTTAAAAACTCCTGGAGAATAATGAAATAAATAAATGAAACATTAGAATAGAGATGTTAATTTTAATTTGCAGAGAGGATTACATGTTGTAATCTTCAGTGTTCTATGTCAGTAACTTCTATCAGTTAACCAGAAGGCTAAGTACTTTTTAGCCATCCATCTTAAATGTGAAACTGAAAACTGATTTGTTTAAATGATCAGTCTTTTAATTTCCAACTTTTCATCACCCGTCTGGGAAACCTGTTTATTTTCAGGCAGCTGTATATGTTGGCATGATTGATGAGATCTGCTATAGTCAAGCAAGCAGCCCTGGGTGACCAGTTTACCCTTCCCCGCTAGGGTTCCAGCTGCCAATTGCCCCCATTCTGTGACAGCTTCTCCTTCTCCTCACCTTGTCATCAAGCCAAGATTGTACACTGTTGGAGTACAGGTAAGCATCTGCCTCTGTAATCGCTGCCAACAGCTCTCCATTATCAACTGCCAGGGGTGCTTCAAAGAAATATCCACTTTTTCCTCCTGATTCAGAAACCGAGGGTTTTATGTCTGAAACAAACCCTGCCTTTGCTGGCTAGGGGACCTCACCTGTCAGGTCTTTTTTTCAGTGTTGCATCCCAGTTCTCCAGGGGACATAATGTGGGTTGTTGCATTATTCTTGCTGCCTAGCATCCCACACTGGATCAAGTAAAGATACATAATTTCTTTTTTAAAGAATTTTTTTAAAATTATTATAATCTTCTGAGTAGCTATGAAATATTTTTGTTCCAAGCTAGTCCTAGTTTGTACTACATAAAAAGGTGAATCATATTGCAACAGCAATTACTCTGTTTCTGTGGTGATGACACACTTAGGGTTGAAACCAAAACAGATAAATGCATTTGCTTATGTGTTACAAAATTATGGTGAGATATAAGGCTTGAGACTCTATAAAGCTATTGATCATTATTTTTTACTGAATGCATATAATTTTCTGGATACTGCAAAAAAACATAGCTATGAAACTCTTGCTCTAGGAGCTAATATAAACACAGAAGCACAATTTGATTCATATACATTTGTGCCTATATTTAAATGAGACAGAATATCAGAAATTTGTATGGCTCTGTCTTAATGATGGATGTAGACAAAAAAAACCAAACTATTGGCTAGAGGATGTATAAGAAGTTAAATGCTGAATCCTTTCTGATATAGGGTATTAAACTCTGACTAAGGTTCTGTTAACCAATTGGAAGCTACATCTATATAGTTCTACAACTTTATTTGTTAATTCCCTTTAAACACATGAATAACTGATGCAGATCATGGCATAAACTATTAGGTTTGGAGGATGAGTATCTTCAACAAAAAAAAAAAATGCATGGAATGAATGGATTGGGCTTTCTGTTATCTGGTTTGCACACTGAGGTACCCTCTAATTCAATTTGGATTAACATTTGCATGGGTAGCCAGGGTAAGCAGTGAGAGATTGAGATGAGGAATGCTCACATACTCTGCTCAGCAAGTGGGTGATTGCAAACTACACTATCTCTAAACTTGAAGAAACATGCTGCGATACAAACGCCATTTATGCAGGTGGTTCAAAATTCCCTTGTGTTTGAAGGAGTTAGGTTATTCCCCTCCTCCCTTACTTATACAACACAAGTTTCCATGAGTATCTCTTCCGATTAAGAGAAAAGATTGAGCAAGGCAGAATTTGACCTCATCACCAGTTCTAAACATTAGGTGATAACTTTTTTTTAACCTTTCTTCTTCAATGTACCAAAAATATTGACATGACTGAGGATGTCAGATTCTGTTGGCACTGAAGGAGAAAAATCAACAAAATGGGGAAGGAAGGTTAAAATAGGACTTCCACCTAATCCTGTGACAGATGCATTTTTGAACTTGCTATCTAGTCTCGGTAGTTGGCAGACAGCTGAAATGCATGCTGAGGTACAACAGAGGAAGCAGAGTAGCTGAGATGAACTGTATCACTACATCACAGGTAGAGAATTCGGTCAGCATCTCCTAGCAGTTTGGGGACCAGTAACTGGGTATATGAATAAATGTATGTCATACATGAGTGTAAAGGTGGAAGGATATTGCTCAGATAAAGCCTGGTGAAAGTACTCACCAAAGCAAGCAGGCAATGAAGCAGCCCATGTTGAGGGATGGAAAGTAGCAGGTTCAGGTTAATATAAAAAGATGTAATTTTTTTTCTTATGTAGGTTAAAATATTCTGAACAGGAATAGAGCCATTCATGTAATGAAGCATTCATATGGTAGATTAAAAAAAAAGAAGGAATCTGGAGTTGTGTTCTGGATGCTTTGTTTAGTTGCTTACAAGAGGATTGGTTATTCTCTAGAATTTCCTTTGAGCCCAAGTCAAGTAGCTGTCTGGGAAAGTAAAAAAAATGTATAAGACTCATTCAACATAAAGTGGATTGGATCCTTCACCTTCCAATACTCTTTTATACAACTTGATCTCATGTAATAACAATATATAAAATAATATCACTGTTTAACATTTATTCCTTCAAATAAAATGACCCCAGTTAGGTCATAATGGAAATATTTTGCCCTAATTACTTTCTTATATTTCCTGAAATATAAAGCACTTGAAATAAAAACTAAGCTTTCATAAAACAAAGTTTATAAATGTCTCCTATCATAAAAGATTTATATATATATTATGTATATATTTTTCATTTCATGTAGCTTGCAAAACATTTTTGAAAATGTAGATATGAAAAGTACTATAATACAGTCCAGCTCAGTATGTATTGCATTATTATTCTTTTAAAACTTGTGAAAACACAATTGAAAAAACACAAGGAACCAAAACATCAGTAATCCGAGCAACAGAAACCCTATGCATGAAGAATGGTTTCAGAAGAATGTAGGTGTTGATCTTGCTGTGCACTGTTCAATAAGCACAATTAGAGAAGATTAAACTTGACTATAAGTTATACAATTCAGTGCTAGAGTGTGGGTATTTATTTCTAAACATATGAAGTTTTCATTTATAAACCAGATTTTATAATATATAAAGCTTAGCTGTGATCATATGTTGAAAACGTAGTTGAAGGTGTTCTCTAATTAGCTTGAATTGGCTTGTAAGGGCTAATTGTTTAATTTTCAATACTAGCTGCTACATATCAAAAACCAGTAAGGGTTCCTTCCATATCATGACTTGATTTATTGTTTTATTGACTGTCCGGACTGAAGAAAGTGATTCAGAAGACATTAATAATGCAGGTTTAACTTAAAAATATGTCACAAGTGTATTATTTTCAGGGAGGTCATCATTAGATACCTAGTAATACAATACTGTTTGCAGGCCCTTGTGATAGTCAAGCATTTTTGAGGGATGAAGCAGAGCAGACCTGTGATTGTTTTGGTGTATGAAGCTCTAGAGAGAAACTTTATCAATGCTGGTTGTACCTTATATTCTTAGAAAATAGTTTGGAGGCTACAGCCAGTATACTTCAGTGGCAGGTTTTGAACCCAGGTCTTTATGACTTTACAGAAATACTGCATTGTGCCACCTCTCATACTATCATAAGCAGTTATGTAGTAAAACAACAACTCTCCTCCACAGCAGTATTAAAAGGTTTAATTCTTTGGCTATAATGCACAGAATGAGGGAAGTAGTATTTGGGGAAAAAATAGTATAAGATAAAGTTCTACTCTAGTATGTATGTTCCTGGATGTCCATTATTTTAACCAATATGTCTGCTGATATGCAGTAAAGATTTTGATAAGATTAAGCTAATAACTTAGGGAGTAGTTTGTGGAAATAACTATTTGTCTTTAGAAATGGAATATACTACAGCAGACAGGTAAGCATAGACCAGAGTTTGATTCTTAGATCTTACCTGGGTTCCAGATGAGTCACTTAATCTGTGTGTTATTTGCTTTCTTCAAAGGTAACTAAGGCTAGAAACGTTTGCCATTCACTTTTCTTGAAAGAAATATTGGAAAAAATTAACTAGTGATTTTCACAAAAGTGATTTTATAAAAATAGACTTAAATATCAAGAATATCAATGTGTCAAATATTCCGAGTACATATTCCAAAAAACAAACAAGCAAACAGATACATTGAATAAAAGCAAATGAGTGTTTTCTGCCCAGGAGTGTTATGAATGGTTTTCTTCACTGCATTTCTGTACTTTAAGTATGTTTCAAACTCTAAGACTCATCCATGACTTCATTAATGAAGGGAGATACAAGGCCAGAAAAATACAAGAGGATCAACATCCCTGGAGGTGAAATCTAGAGGAAATCAGTCCTGGAAGTCAAAAACATGAAAGAATGTTAGAGATGAGAGTCAAGGTTTCATTGGTTAACTGTGGTTAGGAAGTGGTAAGGAAGTTAAAAACCAAGAAGGCATAGTTAGGGCCTGGAATGTCAGTAAGAACCAGTAATTTTATTCTAGAGATATTTAGAACAAATATCAAGAGTCAATAATTAACTGTGTTTAGTGACAGGGAAGAAATGAAGAATTTATGTAGTCAGAAATAAATCAAATAGTTAACAACTGAGACCGTGCACTGGAATCACTGATATTACAGCTGGAAGATGTTGACAAGAATTTACCTAGTACAACCATTTTATTCTATCAATAGTCTTTTAAAAATAATTTGGATGAAGTATTTTTAATAACTTAGATGAAGGCAGAGTTGCTCATCAACTTTAGGGCTAATAAATCCAGTAGTGGTCATTTTGTCAGTTTCATTTAGAACACTTTAGAGGAAGCTTGGTGCATTAGTGAAAAGAGCACTGGTCATGGAGTCAAGAAACACAAGTTCAAATCTAGCCCCAGATACTTATACTGGCTGTCTAGCCCTGGACAAGTTACTTAACATTTGTCTGCCTCAATTTACTCAATGGTAAAACAGGAATAATAGTAACACCTACTTCTTGGAGTTGTTGTAAGGATCAAGCAAAATACTATGTGTAATGCATTTAGAACAATGCCTAGCACACACTATTCACTTAATAAATTCTTCCTTCCTCCCTTCCTTCCTTCCTCTACTCTGAGCAGCAAACCTCTCCCTCTTTATGTACTTTTATTCAACATATCAATAACGAAGAAATCCCCATTTTTTTTCTCTTTAGATTTCCTTGATAGTCTCAGTTCAATTCATACTTTAGTATTTCTTATTTAGGGGAGCTGGGCAACACAATGGATAGAGAAGGAGTCAGGAAGACCTGAGTTCAAATCTGGTCTGAGACACTTACTAGTTGTGTGACCCTGGTCAAGTCACTGAACCCTGTTTGACTCGGTTACTCATCTGTAAAAGAAACTGGAGAAAGAACTGGCAAACCATTCTGGTATTTTTGACAGGAAAATCCCAAATGGGGTCACAAAGAGTTGTATACAACTAAAACAACTGAACAACAGTCTTCTTACAGGCCTGTGTTATGCATTAGTATTTCTCTCTCAGAACTGAATGAACTCTGAGTGCAGATTGAAGCTTTTTTTTCTTTTTTTTGACTGTGCTCTCTTTTGTAACATCTAATATAAAAGTATATTTTGTATCACTTCATTTCTAATCACTATTTTGTGTGCCTTATGAAGGTGTGGGCAAGGGGTAGAAAGTAGGGAAAGAATTTGGAACTCAAAATTTTAAAAAAAATGTTAGTTTTTTGAAACACTGTAATGTAGTAATATTTAATGAAACACAATATATTACAAAAGTTACTCCTGTCTTTGTTTTTGTATTTAGCTCTCTTCACTTCTATCTTCTCTACCTTTTAAACCTAAGTTAGTTATGTCACCTATGCATTCATTTTAATTTCTTGATACTACCTCCTTTTATAGCATGTATAATTCATGCCATAAAAATTATCTCTTAATTATTATATGCTATCTTAATTCATTGATTTTTCTTGTGCGTTTGTTTTGCCTCCTTATCTTGATTGAAAAAAATCTCTGAGATTCTATGTGTAAGTACATTTTGACGCCCAAATTACACAGAATTGGCAGAGTACACTGTAGGCTTCAAAGTACCCTTATGACAATAACCTTGCTAATCTTTCCAATATATAGTTCCAAATTTTACCTTTGTGGGTACTGAAGGCCACAGAATTTGGGTGTTTGCCAGATTCAAGAATCAAGGCCTGATTCCCTAATTCCCCACATAGGAAACAGGCAATAGTCAGATTCAGTACTAATGTTAAATTAGCACTGCATAGGATAGATTGTACCTGGCTAGGACAGCAGTAGCCAGGTAACAAAGAAGAGTTAGATTCACTAGGGTGGGATTTGACAGTGAAGAAGACCTTGGCAGCCCACAGTAAGAAATTCAGACAAGTAAGTAGCATCAGTGATGCCTGGTACTATACAACAAGCAGTTGCCTTGCCTTATAAGTGGAACACAATGTCAAAGAAATATGGCAGCATACAGCAGATGTAGATGTAGAGAGAAGTATGGAGGCAGTTATCAGGCATTTGAATCCTGTCTTTGCTATCTACAGCCTATTTTACTTTGGACAGTATAATAGAATGGAAAGAGACCAAGACTTGGAATTATGAGAAGCCTGGATTAAATTATTTCTCTGATGTTTACTAGATGTATAACCAAGGACAAATCCCACAAGTGCTCAAAGCTTTAATTTTCTCATCTATAAAGTGAACATGATGGTACTTTGTAATGCTTTTTTCCTGGGTCTTTTTAAGATCACATTTGTAAGGTATTTTGAAAATGTTCAAGTTCTGTATAAATTAATGAAGTTTTTTTTTTGTTTGTTTTTATGTTTCTCTTTTCGGAGCCTCCATTTCCTCAACCTCAAAATGATAGTTATTAGACTAAACAATTGTTTAAGTTTCTTCTAGCAATTGATCCTGTGATTTAGGATTCAGGTTCCTGAAGATGCAAGAGAGTGAGGTCTAAGAACAGACCTTTAGTGTCACGGAAGACTGTGGGGAAAATAGCACCAGGGAGCAAAGGTCTCAGTTACTGGAACTTGTACTTAATGATGTAGCAAGATCTAATTTTTGGCACCAGGGACTGTCAGAGTAAGACCAGAAGCAAAACGTTTTTTGATGCTGAGACAGATATTTGAATTTGGAATGGAAGACTTGTTAAATTTCCCCTCCTTAGTGAATGAATACTTCTTGGAGCTTGGGGAATGACTGAATTATCAGATAGGAGTCTTCTCTCTGTAGCAAATGGTAATATGGAGAGGCAGGAAAGCTGGTCAATTAGTGATCTTTAAGCTTCATTCTGCCTTTATGGTTTGACAACTGAAAATTCAGAATGTAAGAATTAGAAGAAAAGTTAGAGAATCTCTAATCTACTACATTTATTATATAGATGATAAAACTCTCCATGGTATCCTCTGGGTAGGCTAGGATTTGTCAAAGGTCACATGTTGCTTGATGGAACATGTCTAGGACCCAAGTATGATGATACTCATTTCAGTTCACTTTGAACATCTCCATATTAAATGCTGTGAGGGATACAAAAGAAATTGAGGCTCTCCAGTGAGGCGTATTTCGCAAATAACAAGAAACTTAGGTACTACGTGAACCTCCCTCAACAAGCATTTATTAACTGCTGATACATTTATTAACTGCTGAACAAAAAGTACTTTTATTTAAAACATTAGCTGCCTATACAAATTTTCTGAATTTCTTGGTGTGCTGACATAGTACTATTCTGCATTTCACCAGCCAACTAATTTTCTACAGAATTTTATCTTTTACATTTTTCTATAAATATCTATTTTATGCATCTTTTCCCTGGTGACCTGCTACCTTGATTCATAAAAGTATGCATAATGGGAATAATTATCCCTACACTTATGTGCCCTCTATTACACACTGCATTTAAGAGCAAGTCTATAAACGGATCAGGGAAGCTTTCTTTCACTCTGTAATAACTACTGGATAGAGAGATGTTGATGGAAGGATTGTCTGTTATTACCAATTTCCTTAGGACTCACATTGTTAGAATGGACAGATTGTCCCATGAAATAGACATCACTGGCTATCATCTGTATTCTTTTTGGTTCATGCATGCCAAAAAAAGAGTACAGGAAAATTCTTGTTTGTAGATTTTTTTTTACTAGGTAATCTTATTTTTTTTTTTTTTTTTTTTTTTGCCCAACTGGGTTTTGGACCATGTGGAAGGAAAAGATGGTTCATTTACTCTCTGGTTAATAATTGTCTCTTCCTGACCTCCCCATTGTAAGTTACTTTGGGCTTCCAGAATAGCAAAGTCAATTCAAGAAAGTAACTTCTAAAATAAATGAACTTTTTCACTTTTTAAAGCCTAGTTTTATGGTCTTTAAAACTCAGTTGAGGTCAGAAGCTGAAATTAGTTGTTGAGAAAAATGTTCATCACATTTTAATGTTTCCTCTTCTTCCCTACTCGCACAGTCAATGGGGGGTTCTAACAGAGAGAGCTGCAAGCTGGGGGCCCTGCCGGTTTATTTTATTATTTTAATTGAAATCCTTCACTCTCTCATTCAAGGGTGTCTCTTGGATCTGAAAGGATGTTTGAAAAGAGCAGATCTATTAGAGCTCAATTAAATCAGCAAGAGTTCTCAAGCCTAGCACTAAAAAAAGAGGAAAGTTGTTGAGATTAGATTGAGCTAGGGGTGAATTTCATGGAAAAGTATAAATCCACATCATTAATTAGCAAGGTCTATTTTCTCTACAACACCCCCTTAAGATGGCAATTTAAAATGATAGCCTAGGGTCAGATATTCAGATTGCTTAGTGGCTAACTCTGACAAGGGTTTCTCAATAAAGATCTTCTCAATCTGCTCATTCAAAATGAATGGACCAAAATATGCACGGATTGATTCTTTCATGATCCATGTGGACAAATATTTTAGCCATTGTGAAGTTAGCACAAAAGAATTAGTTGTTTCCTGTGTTCAGTACAGAGAGAATGCATCAGAATTAGAATCTGAACAGTGATGATTTCATAGCCAAAAGTAGTTATCTATCTGCTTTCAATCTAGTATTACAGAATCATACAATGTTAGAGCAGGAAGGGACCTTAGGGATCAACATATTCAAGTCCCTCAGTTTATAGAGTCAGACTCTGAGACCAAGAAGGGTTAAATAATTGTCCAAGGTCACACAGTAAATGGCAAAGCTGAGACATAAACTTAATAATTCTGACATCAAACTCCAAGGTCTTGCTACTGTACAAATTTAGGAGCCAAGGGTCACCCCCCCCCCAAAAAAAAAACAGAGTTTCATATTTTTTAAGGTTAAAAATCGATGGAATGAAATAAAATTACACCAATGTGAAAGATTTTTGTAAAAGCCTACTAAAAAACTGGAGTTTAGACATAAACAAAAAAAACTAATAAGAACTAACCATTTTAAATACATAGACACATTGAGGCACAGGTGAGAGGACACTGACTCTATAGACAGAGGACTGTATCAGTAGGCACCCCAACATGCATGGGGGGTCTGCTATCACAGGATCTTTGATCTGCATTCATAAAAGGAAAGGCAAATTTTGGGAGTTAGCAATCACTTTAATCAAGCACATGTACCATTCCTTTAATCAAGTGCATATATCATTCCCGGGGCAGCTAGGTGGTGCAGAGGATAGAGCTCCACTGTAGGAGTCAGGAAGGACCTGAGTTCAAATCTCACCTCAGACATTTGACACTCACTAGCTGTGTGACCTTGGGCAAGTTACTTAAACCCAAATACCTCATCCTGGGTCATCTCCAGTCATCCTGATGAATATCTGGTCACTAGATTCAGATGGCTCTGGAGAAGTGAGGCTGGTGACCTGCACACCCCTTTCTCACTCAAAACAAAATCAAGTGCAAGTCGTGCCATTATTTCTCTGATGGCATGGGCTTCTTCAGCAACAAAGGACGAACACACACATCATTCACCTACTTCAGGAGAGTCAGCACCCTGACTTTCAAAGAAAATACAGAGAAATCAAAGATAACAGACATGCCTTCCTCTACCTGACCTTAATCAATACATACATCACATTTCAACAGACAGGTCCAACTCTGTGACCATGGTTATCAGAGAGGAAAATACCTAAGCACCAGCATCTGAGGTTTTTTTTTTTTTTTTTTTTTTTGAGGAGAGAGGAGGGCTTTTTAACAGCTTCCCAGAGTCTTCCTCTGGCCAAACACTTTCAGTCAGTAAGCCCCAAAATAAAACCAAACCTCAGAGTCACTATATACTTTTTAGAGTCACAGGGCATCACATTCTTTGAGAACCAGTGCTTCATTAACAAAAGGCAGGGACTTTCCTACAATAGGTTGGAAAGATCCTCCTTAATCACATTATTCAGAGGCACTTATAACAAAACAAAAACAGCAAAATATTCTATTTTTCTTGGCATTACAAGGACCTAGATTCAAATTCTACAATTTTATCTCAGATGCTCCACAAGAGTGTGACCTTAGGCAAGTTACTGTACTACTTCTTTCTCAGCTTCTCATATTAAAGGAGAGCTTTGGATATATGACTCCATGTTCCCTTCTAGTTCTTCCTTCATCATTCTATGAACTTGTGAAGAACAGTGGAATAAACTTACAACGTTGGACTTCTTTAACTTAAGTGCTTACCAAATGCTTGTGGAATCTTTTCTGCTTCAGATTGAAAGGGAACCAAGGCAAACCTGAAAGGCAGTACACCAAATTCTATTTTTTTTCTCAAATTGGAAAACTGCCTCTTCCAAGTCTATAAAGGGAAGTTAGAAGATGATGGTAGTCAAAGGGTTAAAGAAACAAAAAAAGGTACACAAGTAGGGAGTTGGAAAAGAGCAAAAGAAAAAGGGACTTGAGAGGGTGGAGAGGAGAGCAGAAGGAAGGGGAATGCTTCAGTAAATAGAATGTTCAGTATACTGGGAAAGTAGGATATTTGCTTTATTTTTCCATGCTTCAAACTTGTTTACTCATTGCAGTTAGTGGGAGCTATGTGGTCCCTAAGACATTTAGATAAATCTAAGTTTTCCTGACATTATGCCAGACTCTAGACCAATGATGGAGGAAAGATCTGGGATAAGTAAAGGGGTTTTCAAGTTGAAAGAGAGGAGATGAGGGATCTCAAAATGTGTGGCCTAATTTTCTCACTAATGAGGTTATGAAATCATCTTCAGAGATGGAGTTGGGGGATTTAGGAAAGAAGAAAATATCCTATACAATTGTTTTGAGGTAATGCGCTAGGGAATCAGGAAATGATGACAGAAAGGACCATAGATTAGAGGTGGAAGAGATTTCAGAGGAAATACACACACCCCCCCCACACACACACACACAGAAGGGTTGGTTACCTGTCCCAAACCTTTCTTTTATATGGAAGAGGTAAGTAAGATTGTTACAGAGATTAAACCTACTTCCTTTGATTACTAATTAAATGTTCCTTATACTATGCATGGACATCTCTTTTTAGGATTCAACCCCACTTACAATAGTGGTTGCCACTCCCTTTCCTATTCCTCTCTTTATAGATTCTAATCTCATCATTAAACTGAAACTGCTGAATGATGATGAGTGTGTGTGTGTGTGTATGTATGTGTGTGTGTGTGTGTGTGTGTGTGTGTGTGTGTGTGAGAGAGAGAGAGAGAGAGAGAGAGAGAGAGAGAGAGAGAGAGAGAGAGAGAGAGAGAGAGAGAGTCTTCGCTCTGAAATCTTTCAACTCTAAATCTATACATTTTTCAGTCATCTTTTATTGATTCCCCATGCAAGCCTCCAATACAGCTATTCAGAATGCTTTCTTCTTTCCTGTAATGATCCCATTTCTCACCTTTCTTGACCTCTCTGCAGCCACTTAAACTGCTGATCACCCGCTCCTTCATATTCTCTTCTCTCCAAGTTTCCATTCCACTTTTTTCTTCTTGAGGTATAGAGGAGAGTAGATAAGGGAAATCACAACGTGTGATTTTAATCTTTTGGCTCTCCTCCTACCTTTCTGACTCTTCTTCCTATGTCCCTTTTGCTGGATCTTCATAAAAATCACACCTACATAATATTGAGTTCCTTAAGGGTTGGTGTGTTTTCTCTTCTTCCTTTGATCCTTTCACTGGAGGATGTCATCAGGCCCAAGGTTTCAATGATCATTGCTAAACAGATGACTCAGATCTACTGAATCCTGAAGTTCCTTACCAACCTCTAGCCACTCTTCCCCAACTACTTTTTATGTACCTTGAACTGGATATCCAATAGATATCTTAAATTCAATATGTCAAAAATTTAACTCTCCCCAAATCTTTCCTTCTTCCTAACTTCCCTATTTCTCTCAAATATACTACCATCCTCCCAGCCAGGCTCCCAGTTTAAGTGTCATTCTCAACTCCTCTCTCTCAACCCTCCCATCCAACATATTTCCTGTTAATATTATTTCTGTCTTCTTAACATCTTATATATGTTCACTCCTCTCCTCTGAAACTACAACCACCATGGTTCAGGCTATTACCACTTCACACCTTATCTATTGCAATAGACTAATAGATAGTCTCCCTTCCTCAAGTTTCTCCCTCAATCTAATTCCTTTTCCCTTCAGCTGTCAAAGTGATCTTTCTAAAATACAGGTCTGGCTATATCACCCCTCTTCCATGTTCTATAATAAACACCAGTTGTCACCTATTACTTCCAGGATCCAAATATAAAATCCTATTTGGCATTAAAAGTCTTTCATAACCTGACCTTTCCTCCTCCCCTTACCTTCCCAGTCTTCTTAGACTGAACCTTTCACCCACTGCACATATAATGCAATGCAGTTACACTGACCACTTTGCTATTTTTTGAACAAGTCTTTCCACCTTTTGACGGGGCATATTTTCTGACACTCTCCCTGGTTGGAACACTTTCCTTCCTCATTCCTCTTCCTAACTTCTCTGACTTCAAGTTTCAGATAAAGTCTCACTTTCTACAGGAAGCCTTTCCCACTGCTCATTAATATTAATGTCCTGTCTCTGAGTTTGCCCCCAATTTATGCTGGATATGTTTTATTTTTCCATAAGTATTTACACATTTTCTCCCCTGTTAGACTGTGAACTTCTCAAGAGCAAGATTTTTTTCCCTTTTGCATAATTCCTAGCACATAGTAAGCATAGGAAAATATTTGACTGACTACATGTACTGCCACTCAGAAAAGAAACTGTTGCTCTTGTCACTTATTACTTTAACATTCACCATGTCTTACCTCCTCTAGGCTTTTTCTATGGCAATTATGTGAAAACTATCTTCTGTGAGCATAATATAATAGATTTCTTATGGAATCAAAAAATTGCTATGTAGCTATGAGAACAGGATTCCACTAAGAGCAGCAGGACATTTATTGATGAATCTAAAATGTGAGATATAATTAGTGCTCCCACTCAAGTGGTCATGGATTTCTAGGGGAATGTCCAGGGACACTTCATTGCATAAGCACTTGATGCAGCTTTATTAATTAATCATTGTGCAATCAACCAAGGAAAGAATACAGTCTTAGGAACCAAGTCACCTTTGCTCTGCTTTGTAGGAATCTTCATGACATTGACCTTTCTGTTGATGCTTTTTTGTCCTTTATTTTCAAAGAAGACCAAGAGCATCACAAGGTGATGTCTAGACTTGTGCATAAATTCTATTTGAGTAAGGTAAAGTCACACAAAGTCACCAGACTCTCTCTGTTTTCCAGAATCCTCAAAGTCCAGTGCCAAGATAAAAGTCAAGTTACTGGCAAAGGCCTGGGATGTTGTGGATACCCCTGACATCTTTAGTATCTGACCTAGCTCTAAGCACAACACAGTGTCAGTTTCAACTATCTCTGTGACAAATGGGACAAACTGTTCTCATCACCCCATTCCACAGGAGGAACTCTTCACATTCTTGAGGTAGACATTCTCTTAACTTACTGACTAGTTTGTGGCCCATCAGTTATCATCAGTCTGATTTAACCCTTCTGACTAGGTATGGCCACTGCACATACTACAGCTTCTTGGAGTCACACGTGAGAGTTGAGTGCCAGTTGGAAACCCAAGGAGACTGAAAAGGGCTCAGCAAGCCCTCATATCAGAAGAACTAGTCCTCCTTGAATACCCTAATACTCCTTACACACATTGACTTTAATCAAACCATGACCCACCTATGAAAGGACTGCTGGTTTATAGTCAAATTCCATTAGAATTATTCTTAAGATTAAGCTTCCTTCTACATTGCTGGGGAAAAGAAGTGTACTGATTTCTTAGCATTTTTATATTATTGGAGGAAAATGTATTGTTGAACTTTAATTACTGGTTTGGAGAGAGCCAAAGCATCAGGATGAGCCCAGGTCAGGCTTGGGGAAAAGACCCACCTTCTACTTGTGTTTCAGGCTGACCTTTGGCAACAGGCCCAGCCTGGGAGCTCACCTGAAGGGTGGTCAGATGGCTATCCAGATGTTTCAGCAGTTTCACTGTCTCCCCCAGGTAGAATATGCAGCTCCAGTAACCAACCCCTTCTCCATGATTAGATGCCTCTGGCATCCAGTATGCAGGTCCACTCACAAAGGGCATGTTCTTTGTAGCCTGAATGAGCACCTGAACCCACACTGATTTGGCAGTCATGATACTTTTGACTTTATCTTCCCAATTCACAGGAAAACTGTGACACCAAGCACAGGGCAACCTAAACCCAGGCACAGGTAGGAGTAGAAGACCCTCAGGTAGAGGATTTCCAGATGGTCGACAAGAGGCTTAGCCTTGGGGAAGAAGTTTTAGAGTATCTGAGAGGAAAAATCCATGTCACTTGAGGCAAGAGGATGGCAACAAAGGATGGTAGCTGGTCCCAGGCATTGGTAAGTAAACTAGCTGAGTTGGTGGACTACAGAAAAGTGAAGGTCAAGGATGATGAACACTCAAGGCAGAGTGGAATGGGCTAATCTGTTCTGTCCAAACACTACTGAAACAAGAAATTGAGCCTGTGTGACAAGATCTGGCTTCTATTACTTTTAAGTGTAGATATATTTCCCCAGGAAAATCTCATGTGCCCATTATGTACCACAGGGCTTTGTAATTATCTTCCTATACTAAGAATACCATTCCCACAAGCATTTTATTCTCTGATAAATGTCTCAAGAATTACAATAATAACTGACATTAATACAGTTCTTTAAGAGTTGCCAAGCTCTTTGCATAGAATATTTCATTTAAACTTCAAAAAACCCTGCCATATATTCAAAGGCATTATGATCCCCCATTAGATATGAGAAAACTAAGACTCAGAAGCCCAAATGAATTTTCCCTACTATCATCTCTAGTATATATTAGTTGTAGGACCAAATCACTCTGACTCAAAGTCTAGCCTTCTTTGTACTATTTCATTCAGTCTCTGTTACCTCTACTGAAAGTCTCCATGTTCCCCAGTAGTTCTTACTTTGTCTGTACTATGACAATGAATCTCTCATATGATTTTGGATAAGTAACTTCCCCCTTCTCTTGACCTCCATTTTCTTAATAACAATAGATTGATTTCTAAGGTATCTTCTAAGGTTCTTATTATAAGTCAATATCTTTAAATAAGTGAAATGGACACTATATGAGAGCACTTAGACACATATATATCTACACATATTATGAAAGTGAACTAACCTTGAGGTTTCCCCAGTGGTTTAAGATATTTCCAGGAAAAGAAACTTCATCCAAAGGTTAAGATAAGCTCTCTGTAATTTATACTCATATTACTGCCTAGAGCATGAAATGGTTAAGTGTCTTCCTCAGAACAATAAAACCAGGATGTAAAATAAGTGGGATTTGAATGGTGATATGTCCTGACTTTGAGGCTGGCTCTTCATCCATTGTACCACTTTTCTTTTTTAGAAGACACACACACACACACACATGCGCGCACACACTTAATCTTGGAAAACAAATGAAACAAGGCATTTTAAACCAGAGCAAAGTATTTTTGTTGTATAAATTGGCGATTTAGTTCCTAAGAAGAAATAAAGGTGTTTTTTAAAAAGCAACCATTTATAACTTAGAGCTAGCATTTATTTGAAAGCCATTGGCATGGACCTTAATTGCCATCAAATTACATTCCAGCAGTAGTTGAAAAAAATGAGCCAGTCTATATACACAGCGAAGAGAGCCGGAAAAGGGGCAAAAGGGGGAAAAAGTAGATCTCTAACCCAACTGGATTCCTAGGTATTGATTTAGGTTTGGCTGACCCACTGTCAGGAGACCAACTAATCACTGAAATCATTTCAGGAAGAAGATATTTTAAAATCAAATCTATAATAAGCTGATCTTGGAAATTATGCAGCTGACGACAGAAGGCTTGAGATTCATACTGCTTAAAGGCATACATGCTCATCCATTCTGTGTAGCTGCCACCTTTTAATTGAGACATATGGGGAGTTTCTGATTGGGACACTTAATAGCCCTAACAGCTTGCTATTCCAGAGAAATTCAATTACAGTAAATATAGCAGTAGTAGATACACTTGCGTTGGCATGCTACTTGAAAGGTTGGCACAGAAAGACTGTATTTTGTAAAATAAAAACCTAATGAATTTCATTTTATATCTATGAAAAGGCATACCTCAACATTGAAAATGTGCATAAAAATAAATACTGTCATTAGGAGTGGTTAAGGTAAAATGGAAACTGACATCTTTACTAAAATATTTAAACAAACCTTCCCCCCCAACTACGATATCTTACTTAATGTCCATGGGAAGATATAATTGTGATTTTACACACACACACACACACACATAGATAGACATATATACACACATGTACACACACATACAGATGGATAAGGGGGAGAGAGAAAGAAAGAGAGAGAGAGAGAGAGAGAGAGAGAGAGAGAGAGAGAGAAAGAATGTTTACCCCTTTCCAATATTGTGTCATACTTTGTAATAGTCGAACCACCTAGTAATTTATGGTTTGCAAAGCACTTTACAAAAATTAACTCTTTTTATCTTCATAGTTAACACTTTCGTGAAATAATCCTTCGCATATTTGAAGACAGTTATCACATTTTGAGAATGATCTCCACCAAAAAACCCAAGCATCAACTGTTTGTTAGAAAGAAAACTCTATGGTGAGAAACAGGGACCTTGAAGTTGTCCTTCCTCTATGAAAACTTTCTCAATCAACTAACTCACTCCCGTACAAATGTTCTCTCCTTCAGGATAATAATTGTTTCCTTATTCCTTTCATTCCTCCCAACCTCTAAAAAAAAATAAAATAATATAGGATTGGCCTTGAGAATGAGGTGCTTTCATTTTTGTCTGTGTATCTCTAGTGGTTAGTACAATATGATATTTTTTAATTGTTTGAATTCTTTAGAGTTTATTAATTGGAATCAACAACCAGGGATAATGATGGCAGAAATTGTCTAGGCCCTGAATCCTGCCCTTACAGTTGGTGCTGGGAAAGAAATTAGTTGGTATTATTTTCTATATGGCTGATAGAATCCGCTATTTGGTTGTGAATTCAGAATTATGTCAAAGATTGGAAATTAATGCAGCATCTATAGCCTGTAAGGAAGTCTTTATTACAACACCATTAGCCTTTTTTCAGGGACTTTTTACTCTTTAGTATTTTCATAAATATGAATCAAATCTAGATATGACATGATCATACAAAGGGAAACTAATATATTGGATGACAGACTCAGGATCTCAAAAAAGGCCTTAAGACCTTTAGAATAAAATGGCAAGACTAAAATGATAACATGGTTTGAATGAGATTGTGGATTTAAGTTTAAAATATAAACTTTACAAGTATAGGGTTGGGTTATGGGGTAGTATGGATTTTTGGCCAAATAACAAATTTCTCATGTAAAATACTTGGGAGATTTAATTAACTCCATGTTCAGTTTGATTCAGTAGGCTAATATGGCATCCAGCAAAGTAAGGGACTATATAACTTTATTATTGAAAGTACAGTGTCCATGAGGGAAATCACAGTCCTACTATACTTTCCCCTGGTCAGATCCCATCAGTAGTACATTATAAAGATGATAATATTTAACTTTAGGAAAAGCACTGACAAGCTGAAGTATTCTTAGAAGAATGGGATAAAAGAAGTAAGGTTATTTAAAACATTATGAGGCCAAGATTGTGGAGTAAAAGCAAGGACTTGCTTGAAATCTCACCCAAACCCCTTCAAATACCTGTAAAAAATTAGCATAAGCAAATTAAAAATGACAGAGTAAAACAAATTTCCAGCCCAAGAAAACCTAGAAGATTGGTAGGACAGGTCTATTATGTCAGTCTGAGAGAGGAGTACAGTCCAGGGCAAAATGAACCAGCACAGACCAGCCTCAGTGAATCTGTAGCAGGCCTCAGGGGACTGAATCACTGGAAGATGTGGTAGTTTCCAGACTTTTCAACTCACAAACACCACAGACAACTTAGAAAGTCAGTAGGAATAGTCTGTTGGACCTGGGTGAAAGAGGAGCACAATCTGGCCTCAGCCCCTGGGGCAGTGGCAAGGGTGGAGACAGCAGTTTATAGGGTTCTCGGCCCACAGACAGTGGGGGGGATCAAGCAACTGATCAGAAGGACATTGGAGGGATCTCATTACTGATGCTGAGGCAGAATTCTCTTGTTTTACTGCTGCTTGGAACTGAGTCACAGTCCTAGGTGGAAGTCCTGGGGTAAGAAGGAGTACTGGTGAGGAGAAACTTGAGGCAGCAAGAGGAGAGGGAATCCTCCTCATAGTTCCAAGGCTGAAAAGAGCGATTGTGGTCACCAACAGATCAGAGCACAGGCCAGGAGAAGAATAAACTCTTTTTCTTTGGTCATAGTACCTTGGAAGAACTGAAAATTTAGAGGTCCCTAGAAGTATCTTTAAAAGCACCTATACAAAACCCTTGAAGCCTGGGACAGAACACCTTGCACACCAGAAGCAGAGTCCTACCAAACAACAACAACAAAAAAAAGTAAAGTAATTAATTGGCTTTGAAAATAAACAGTGGGAAAAATATCAAACTATAGAATTTACTTTCGTGACAAAGAAGATCAAAATATACACTCAGAAGAAGACAACAAAGTCAAAGATCCTGTGTCCAAAGGACATAGGATCCAAGACAAATATGAATTGGTCACAGGCCATGGAAGAACTCAGAAAGGACTTTGAAAATCAAGTAAGAGAAGTACAGGAAAAATGGAGAAGAGAAATGACAGTGATGCAAGAATGAAAAATGAGTCAAAAGTTTGCTAAAAGAGACCTCCAAAAATACTGAAGAAAATAACACATTAAAAAATAGACTAATTCAAATGCAAAAGAGATCCAAAAAGTCAATGAATAGAAGAATGCCTTAAAAAGCAGAATTGACCAAATGGGAAAAGAGGTCCAAAAGTTCACTGAAGAAAATAATTCCTTAAAAATTACAATGGAGCAAATGGAAGCTAATGACTATGTAAAATCGATAAATTATGAAACAAAACCAAAAGAATGAAAAAATAGAAAACAATATGAAATATATAATTGCAAAAGCACCTGACTTGGAAAATAGATCCAGGAGAGATAATTTAAAAATCATTGGACTACCTGAAAGTCATAATGAAAAAAAAGAGCCTAGACATAATTTTTCAAGAAATTATCAAGGAAAACTATTTTGATATTCTGGAACTATATGGTAAAATAGAAATCGAAAAGAATCCACCATTCACCTCCTGAAAGAGATCCCTAAAGGAAAACTCCAAGAAATATTTTAGCCAAATTGCAGAGTTCCCAGGTCAAGGAGAAAATATTGCAAGGAGTCAAAAAGAAACAATTCAAATATTGTGGAAACATAATCAGGATGACACAAGGTTTAGCAGCTTCTACCTTAAGGAACCAGAGGGCTTGGAATATGATATTCCAGAGCTCAATGAGCTAGGATTAAAGTGAAGAATCACCTCCCCAGCAAAACTCAGTATAATACTTTAAAGGGGAAAATGAATATTTAATGAAATAGAAGACTTTTAAGCATTCTTGATGAAAAGACCAGAGCTGAATAGAAAATTTGACTTTCAAACACAAGAATCAAGAGAAACATGAAAAGGTAAACAGGAAAGAAAAATCTTACTAAAGATGAGCTGTTTACATTTCTACATGGAAAGATGACATTTGTAACTCATGAGACCTTTCTCAATATTAGGATAGTTGGAGGGAACACACACACACATATATACATAAATAAATATATATACATATTTGCATACACACATGTATTCACACACACACATACACACACATATAGATAGAGGGCATAGGATGATTTGAATATGAAAGGGTGATATCTAAAAATGAAATTAAGGAGTGAAAGAGAAGAATGTTCTGGGAGAAGAAGAAAGGGAGAGGTAGAATGGGGGTAAATCATCTCACATAAAAAAGTAGGGGAGAAGATAAAAAGGGGGTATGATGGAAGGGAGGGCAGATTGGGGAAGGGGGTAATCAGAAGTAAACACTTTGAGAAGGGACAGGTTCAAAGCAGAGAATATAATAAAAAGGGAGCAGGATAGAATGGAGGGAAATGTAGATAGTCTTTCATAATATGACTAATATTGAAGCATTTTGCATGACTATACATTTATAATCTATATCAAATTGCTTGCCTTCTCAATGAGGGTGGGTGGAGAGGGAGTAAGGGAGAGACTTTGGTACTCAAATTCTTAAAAATAAGTGTTAAAAATTGTTTGTACATGCAACTGGGACATAAGATATACAGGCAGTGGGGTATAGAAATTTATCTTGCCCTACAGGAAAATAGAAGGGAAAGGAATAAGATAAAGTGGGACAGTGATAGAAGGGAGGGAAGATTGGTAGAAGGGGTAATCAGATTACGTGCCATCTTAGTGTGTTGGGAGGGGGAAAATGGGGAGAAAATGTGGAACTCAAAATCTTGTGAAAGTGAATGTTAAAACATAAAAATAAATTAATTAATTTTAAAAACCTGACGACGATAGTTGACATCAGATTATTATTCTTATTGTTGATGTTTTTTTCATTGATTTTGCTGTTGTTTTCATTGTTATTTTTTCTTACCTGGGGCAGCTAGGTGGTCCATGATATACAGCCATGGACCTATAGTCGGTAAGATCTAAATTCTTATCTAGTCTTAGAAGCTTATTAGCTATGTGACCCTGGGCAAGTCAGTTACTGTCTGTCTATCTAAATTCCCCCATCTCTTATAGGGAATAAAAATACCACTTACATTCCATTTGTAAAGCTTTTATCACAGTGCCTGGTACTAATAAGCATTGTTTATAAAAAAACAAATCATCATTTAACATATTCATTGAACTTCAGGTTAAATGACTTACCTATGGTCCCACAATACTGAGCTTCAGAGTTGGGATTAGAACTCAGCTCTATCCTGCCTCCAAATCATGTGCTTTTACAACTACTCCACACATATGAGGGAAAACTGAAGTATTCAAAACTGTTTAGTCTAAGGAATAGAACTGGTGGGAACAGCAAAGCTGTCTTCAAATATATGGAGCACTGTGATCTGAATCAATTGCAATTGATTGCTTTAATGAACCTCTAGTCACATAAAGTGTAAGGTATATAATTGATGATGCAGTCACAAGGAAACATAACATAATTTGAGGAAAGAAAATACCAGCAAATAGGAGAATCTCTATGGGCTTCATTGAAGAAGGAACCAATGCTCTGACCCTAAAGCGTTTTGCTTTACACCATATAAGATTCAAGATACTCAATTTGTTTACCTTGATACTCAAATATCTGTGCAAGGGTACTTAATTGGATACATGAGGATTTCAGTTTTTTCTAAGAAAATAAAAGTTCCTAACTATTAGATTTGCATATAAACGTAACAGAGTACTTCAAGGAATTGGGAAAGGTTTAACGAAGTCCTAACCCAGAAAGCTTCTAGTAGCTGTGCCTTCTAAAAGTGATTTCTACTCTAGGTATTGGCTGTACTTTAAGCCCTCATAGTTTTCTAGGAATAAGCTTCAACAATTCTAGTAAAATATTCACATCTTGGATTTTGTTATTAATGTTATGCTGTACTAAAGACTTTTGGAATACAAACAGTTGGACTGAGAACATTAGTTTAATCAATCATCATTTGATGAAGAAAATCCCCCAGTTCTCCTAATTCTATCATGCCTATTTTGACAACAATATTAATGCTAACCCTCCAAGTTGGATTTTTATATCATATTCTTATGCACTCCATAGAGTAACTTTGTATTGCATCATGTATATTTGAATCAATTCAACAAGCACCTACTATGTATAAAATACTATATTATATGACACATAGTGCAGGATACCAATAAATATATAATCTTTTGCTGTAAGAAGTAAAAATCTTACTAAAGAAATGACATTTATTTCTGGATGTGGTAGATGTAAAAGAGAATAAGCAGGTAAGTATAATCCGCAAAATGACAGAAAATCTTCCTGTGTTAAGTATTGTGTTCTGTATTATGTAGTCTCAGCTTTGCAGTCTCGCAGAATCTGTGAAAACTCATTTCCTTTCAGCATACTTAATTACTGTTGGAAATGCAGATGGGTGGTTGAATTACATTACCCTGCTGCCATATTCTTCTATAACATAATTTATTAAAAACAAATACATTCTATTGGATTATCATCTCTCTAGTCCTGTGGGGATTTCAATGAAAGTATCAAACATTAATTAAACCTAGACAAATTATTTTTTTAGGGTATGCACAACTCACCAGTTAGTACACTGCCTTTAGCTATGGATATATGAAAAACAAAACGATCTTTATTCTCCTCTTACTAGTTGCTCATTAGGCCTCATGAGTAAATGAGGTATGCTAACAAGTCATATAATATATGTATCCTGTAACATTCATGGTGTGAATGTGTTGAATTAAATAATAAGAGAAGAGACAGCATAAGGCCATGGATAGAGAGCTGGCCTTTAAAGCAGGAGGATAGGTGTTCAATTCCTATCCCTAATACAGAATCCCTAGTTGATCATGCATAAGCCATTTAACAGCTCAGTGTTTAAGGTGCTTTTCCAACCGAACATGTTGCAAAGCAGCTGCCAATTTGCATTGTTAGAAGTTGGCTCCAAATTTCTAGATTCTTTTCACGAACTATATTGCACTGGCCGGGGGTGAGGGGGGAGATAAGAATAAGATAAGGGTGTGTCTCTCAGGTTCAAATAATTTGTAAATGAAAGCACAACAGTCTTAATGATCTGGTTAGGAAATCCATAATATTCAGTTTCAAAATTAAGATGAATGAATCTTTAATGAGTTTGGGGAAGGTTGTGTCTTAGAAAGAAAAAAGGAAAAAAAAAGATTCTAGCATATTAATATCACAAAATTATTTTGACACCTCAGCTGAGTGGTGGGGAACCTGTGGCCTCGAGTTCACATGTTTCGCTCTAAGTCCTCAAGTGCAGCCCTTTGAATCTGAACTTCGCAGAACAAATCCATCTAGATTGTAAGCTCTTATATTTATTATCAAAGAATACACACACACACACACACACACACACACACACACACACACACACGTATTATAAAATGTATTATACAAACCTCATGGGTGTGTTTAGGAATCCAAATCTACATTCTGTGCAATGTTTCACTAGTACCAGCAATATATAGGAAATTTACTCTGTCCATCCTCTCAACTTCCCTATTTGGGGATACAACCACCCTTTGAGTATTCCAACGTTGATATCCTAGGGTCATCATTGATCATCCCCTCTACCTCAAGCTCCATCCAAAGAGTGGTCAATTGCTGTCAATTACAAGAGTTTCAGCTTGGCCCAAAGCTGAAGCAATGGAAAATAAGTGAAGCAGGACAGTGGAAGTGATAGTAATGGGAAGAATAATTTCATAGAAACAGTCATCCAAAGAGTGAGCAGCATTCTGAAGGGACAAGGGCACACATTGGGAATCCTGAAATTCCCAAGTGCAAATTACCTATTCAGAAGTATTCCCCAAGTGAGTTAGGAGTTCTTATATGTGATCTCTAAACATGCTCACTCTTCTGACTGATCTGACTAATCATGTGCATTTGTAGAAAAAAAAATGCCCTAAGTTTGGGAAAAATAATACTTCAAATGCCATACTCTGAGACTTTGTGATTTCAAATGATATTCATCAATTAACCACACCTTTACTGTTTAACAATTAACTGAAAAACTGTAGAGACTATGATATGTTCTTGCTCTTACTGTTTATTGGTTCCACAAACAGAAAAAAATTACATATGATAACAAAAAGCTGCAATATAGAAAGAAAGAATTCTCCCACCTATGCATCAAAATCATTTAAAATTCTTCATAATATATAACAATATAAATAATTCTTTGAAGTCCCTTTGATTATAAATATTAGGGGAGATATAAAGCAGATTTTATACACACACATACACACACACTCATCAAAAATGTTCACTATCATAATGGAAGAAATCCAGAATTAATTGCAGTTGAAAAGATTTTCCTTGCTGATGGTGAGGTCCTACAAATCCTCTTGTTGGTAGATGACATTGTGCTGAATCACATCAAATTCAGGAAAACTATAGAACATTCTGTAGGAAATCTGAAATCACTCCAAGGTGTTTGGCCTGATCATCTATCCAGGAAACTTTAAGTACATGAAGAAGGGGCAGTTAGGTGGTGCAGTAGATAGAGCACCAGTGCAGGAGACAGGAGGACCTGAGTTCAAATCTCACCTCAGAAACTTGATACTCACTATCTGTGTGACCTTGGGCAAGTCACTTAACCTAATTATCTCATTCTGTGTCATCTCCAGTCATTCTGATAAATATCTGGTCATTGTATTCAGATGGCTCTGGAAGACAAGTGAGACTGGTGACCTGCACAGCCCTCACTCAAAAAACAAAAGTAAAGTGTAAGTCATGTCATCATTTCTCTGATGGCATGGTCTTCTTCAGCAACAAAGGACAAACATTCACACATGAAGAATATCTATTGTACAGATTTCAACATGAATTTAATGATCACACTATAGAGTCTGTCAAACATTTTACCTGAGATAGCATAGAGGTGTATGTGTGTGTGTGTGTGTGTGTATGTGTGTGTGTGTGTGTGTGTGTGTGTGTGTGTGTGTGTGTAGAAAGAGAGAGAGAGAGAGAGAGAGAGAGAGAGAGAGAGAGAGAGAGAGAGAGAGATTTGTAATTGAAAGGGAGAAGGTAATTGCTCTTTGACATTGCAAAAAATTTTAATGACTCTAAGGTCTTTTCTTTTGGAGACCAACATTCAGCTAGTATTGGCGAATGGAACTGAAATAAAGAATACAGTGGTATCTCCCAGATTAAAACCATGAATTTCACATGGAATGCAATGGTGAGACACAGCCTCCATGTGATCAAAGAAGGAAAAAATAAGGAAAAATAGAAGAGACATCATCAATGAATTACATAATTTGAAGAGATGCTATTACGTGAAAATGGTGAAGGATGACAGGAGGATAGCAAGAGTGCTACATTTGTACTCCAACACTGTCAGAAAAATAAGGGAAGATGGCTGGGCCTGGAGCCAGGAATAATTGAGTTCAAATTCAACCTCAGACACCTAGTAGCTACTATAGACCAGGGCAAGTTACTTAACCCTCTTCACCTTCAATTTCTTCATCTATAAAATAGTGATAGCAAGAACACCTACCCCGATGGTTGTTTTGAGGATCAAATAAGATAATATTTCTAAAGCACTTAGCAAGGTATCTGGCATGAAGTAAATGCTTAATAAATGATTGTTTCCTTCCTTCTTTTCGCCCATCCATCAACATCATCATTATCATCATCACTATTATTTATACAATACACTGTGTTTTGTAAAGTGCTTTCCATAGTAATAATCAACATAAGAAGTTACAACAGAATGAACTAGCATGACAGCAATGGGAAAAGTAAAAAAAAGGAGAAATTATCAATCTCCAAATTTTATTTACCATACTATGCTACCTTTCTGTTTTAGAGAATTTTCCAATCATGCAACATGAATTAATCAATCAAAAATATTTGTTAAAAACTTACTATATCCCAGATATTACACTATATTATGAGTATACAAAAAAAATGAAACATCTCTTGAGCTCAAAGAACTTACATTTGAATTGAGATTAAATAACATGTACTTACATGAACATATGCAAAATAGACAGCAAGCAACAGGTGGTGTAGGCAGAGTAATTGTAGCTGGAGCTATCTGGAAAGGTTTCATGTAAATAGTGGACCCTAGGTCTTAAAAGAGAGAAGATGCCAAAAAGATGAACAAAAAAAGTATACTATATTTTTTTAAGTTCTAGATCATAAACTTTCTGTATGGTAGTTGAATCATCAGGAAAAAAAGTGTTTCTATAAGAAGCTACGTGGAGACAATTTAGCCTATAGAGCAAAAGCAGGAAAAAAATGTAAAGAAATATGCACACACAAAAGAGTAAACAAGTTGGGATTCCTAGTCTTTTTTCATACCTAAATACTTCTTGAAGTATAAAAGCAGTGCATGAAAATGCTAGGATAGAATATGCAAAACCTTAAAGATAAATCTATTCACTTACTAAAACTTTCCTGGACTTTCTTCTAAACTCTCTTACAGCAGTAATAAGCACCTCTTGAATGTGTACATAGCTAAGAATTCAGCTGACACTAGAGATGAGAAATTATATATCTGTCTCAATAGTTCTTTGTGCTGAATACTTATTTGCTAGATTCTGAATACACGTTCATTATGTAGGAACAAATATGAAGTATGAAAACTTTCATCAGAGAAATACACTTTTACCCTGAAATTGATAATTTGGCAATAGTTTTACCATCTATTTTGAGGAGGTTTATTTTTTGGGGGAAAGAACTTGTAATTTAATTGATGTAGATTCCACGTTGACCTACTAAGGTCAAACTAAGCAAACAAAACCCTACACTGTAGAATTTTTGAGTTGGAAAATTTTCTTTACCTCTAAATTGCTAATAATTTCAAAGAATAGCCTAGGGGCACTGAGAAGTTGAATGCCTTGCCCATAATTGTACAGCCACAAGCATTTATCTGGGACAAACTTGAATTGAGTCCTTCCTTTCTCCAAGACTGGTCTTGTATACACCATGCCAATCTACAATTCTTTATTTTCTTATTATTTTATTTTATAGTTATATTTTAATGTAGAAGATGTTTGAATCAATGAAAGAATTTTTTGCCTTTAGAAATTAGCCTTGACAAAATTAAAATCAAAGGATAATATATGATATGACATATGATATGACTCAATTGTTTTGATCAATAAATATGTCACTCCTTTTTGGTTAAGAACACTTTATCTCAAAATGTTTTTCACAATACAAATTACCAAGGTTCATACATTTATTTATTTATTATATTTATGACGGGAGAGAACAGTATGCAAATGACATAATCTACACTTGGCCTCAGGAAATGTAAGTCAGTGCATATTATTCAGTGACATCAAACCTGCCTCTTTACATAATAGTGAGGGCCATGGGGATTTGTTAGTATATATTATTACTATAGTTGCTAGGATGCTAGGACATTGACAAAAGCAGAAGTGAATCATACAAACTATGGATTTATGGTGGGTGAGCCAGTTAATAAAACAATGTGAACTAACCCTGAGGGGGGAAAACCCAGAGGCAAAATTTAAGGCAAAGATAGTTATGGGACAATTGTTCTATCACATTCTGCTTATGCTCACAGTTCTCTCATGCTTTCAGATAAGGAAAGAAACTGGCTTTAGAACAAATCTATAAACTGCTTTCTTTTCATAGGAAGCATCCACTCTCATTTTCATTTTTAATTTCTATTCCCTTAGTTCATATTGTATAATGATATTTTTCATAAATATACTTCTTAGACATCTGTCAATGTAGTAATATACTTTTGGAGATTTACCTATAAATAAAAGCCATATAAGTCACTCTAATACTTAGTCTATATCATCTTAGATGACTACTAAAATTTGTCGAAATGACTTGTCCACTCAAAGTTATTCTTAAAACAATATTGCTGTTACTAAATACAACATTCTCTTGGTTCACTTCATTTTGTTTTTCATTATTCTGTGCAAGTTTATCTACTTTTTTTTTTCTCCTAATATCATGGAACTCATAATTTCTTATATCACAGTAGTACTCCGTCACAATCATGCACCACAGCTTGTTCAAGCATTCCCTAGTTGTTGGATATCCCTGCCATTAAATTTTAATTTTTTTAATTGTGTTCTAGTATTAACAGATACCATATAAGAATAGCATTTCCATATACAAAGGAGCGAATAAAAAAGAAAATTGCACAGGAAGACACAAATCAACAACATATACTGTTTACTATTTTCTTGAAGTAAAAAATAAATTTACTTTTAAAGTTTTCTTTCTTGACTATGTTTCCTGTTGACCTTTCCTTTATTCCTTTCATTTAAAAAAAATGATTCCATGACTTTCTTTCATTACTTTTTTTTTCTTTTAGTTCCTGGTAACCATAACACTACTTTCTTCCCTCCAACACAAAAACACCCAAAACCATTGTATCAGATATACATAATTCACATATACATAGTCAAGCAAAACTAATTCACAAGTCTGTCATGTCTCATTTTGAACCCAGAGTTCATCACTTCTCTATAAGAAATTGGAAGCATATTTCTTCCCTGGACACCATCGCTTTGATCAGAGTTCTTAAGTCTTAATGTTCTTTTTCTTTTGTTTTCTTTATGCTTTTTACTTATAACATTTTTAATAATATAAATTGTTCTCTGGGTTCTGTTAATTTGATATAAGTTTATATGTCTTTCCAGAATTATTTGAAAGTATCATTGATTTTTTTACAACGCAATAATATGCCATTTTATTCACATTTCATAATTTGTTCATTCATTTACCAATTAGCAAATACTCCCTTAATTTCCACTTAGCTTCCAAATTTAAAGAAAGTGCTCTTATTAATATTTTTTAAACATAAATACTTTTCCTCTTCTTTGATCTGTGTGGGATAAAGACCTAGCACAGATATCACTGGGTCAAATGGCATGCACCATTTAGCCACTTGACTTTTCGTATACAGGTCCAAATTGGTTTTCTGAATGATTGCTCCAGTTCAGAGATCCATCAGGATTGCATTTATACATCTGGTTTCCCACTGCCCTTCCAACAATTAGCAGTTTCTATTCTGTCATATTTGCCAGTTTGATAAGCAATCAGTGGAACCTTACACATTTTAATTTGCATTAATTATTATTAATATGGAACATAATCATTTGTCAGGTGATATCATTCATTTCTTCCTTTGAGAATTGTCTGTACATATCCTTTGATAATTTATCTATTAGGGAACACTTTCTATTATGTGACACCTTGTTATAATAATTAACTCGTTTAAATCCAGAGCACTAAGGTCAATTTGGTTCTATTCTCTACAGTTTTAAGGAGTTTAGAAGGAATGTTAAGAGTTCCATTTGAGTCTATATTAAGAAAAAAGAAATTCTAACGTATAAGCTCTCCCTTCAAATTTGGAATTTTCTATCTCGTTAACCCTGGCCTTTTTGTTGATGAGACAAGTTCAATTTATTGGAAATACTTGGGTAAGGAAATAATAGATTTCATTATGTGTAGACACCAGGAGGAGAGGTAGGGGAAGACCTGACTTTTTCTTAGGACTTTCCTCACATAAGGACTGAAATAGCTCAGCCCTACCTTTGTTCCTTGAGAAGTGTGTTGAAATACTATATTTGTACTAATTTCATGAAAACACACAGTAAATCAAGCTTTGGTGATAACACATAGCTTTTCACAGAATCATTGAGTTTCCTCAATCTCTAAGAACATATTTCTAGTTCAAAATTATTATTGTTCAAGAGATTTTTACACTTTGAGATCTATTAGTAGTCGACGATTTAAGACCTGTTCTAGTGTAGTTCAGGTATTAAGACCAAAATGGGATGGATTGGTTTTAACCCCAACTTAAATTATGTATTTAATTATTTCCATAAATGTCCTAGACATTCATATTTTCCAGGAAATTTTGCAGCAAATTTTCTCCTAGTTTATTATTGCCCTTCTAAAAGTTTCTGAATTGTTTTCTTTTTTGCAAAAATGTTTAAATTTATTTGATCAAAGTCATTCATTTTATCTTCTTGGATCTGCTTTCTTCTTTGATAGGTTATGATCTCTTCCCCTACCCATAGTAGCTATAAGTATTTTCTTCTTCAAGACTTAAGTTGTCTATTGTTCTTTTTGGGATATAGAACTAGACATTTACATATCTATGTAAATTTTTATGTAAATTGTTATGTATTGATTTGGAATTTATCTTGGCATAAAGTTTGAGATCTTCATTTAAATCTAATTTCTTCTACATTAATTTGCAGCTATCTCGATAGTTTATTGCAAACACTTATCCTTATAGGTTGTATCTTTAGGTTTATTGAACACATGACAGTAGAATAATTTATTTCTGTATGTTATATGCCCAGTGAATTGAAAATTGAAAAAAATAAAAAAAAAAACTAAAAAGGATATGAAAGTATTTGTTTTCCCTAGTCCTCTTCTTTCAGTTTCTTTTTCTTTCATTATACCTGGTATTTCTCTTACTGTATCAAATAACAATGGCGATAATAAATATCTTATTTTCTCTTCTGATATTGGAGGGAACTGGAGTTTATCATCATTATCTAAAACATTGATGCTTACATTGATTAGCTTCTATTACAACTACAGTAATGAAATATCTATTTTTATACATTTTAGGATTTTTCAAGAAATTGATCTTATGACTTATAAAAAGTTTTTTTATGATCATGTCATTCTATGTGCCTTTTGTAATTAACTCAGTTTTTAAAATAATTTATTTATTTTCAGTTTTCAACATTCACTTCCATAAAACTTTGAATGCTAAATTTTCTCCCCATCTTTCCCCTCTCCCCACCCTAGGTTATTGTACACCTCAACCGCTCCTTTGCTCAATATGCAGTCCATTCTATCATTCCCCCCCGCTTCTTCCATATCCTCTCCCTTCTATTTTACAGTAGGGCAAGATAAATTTCTATACTCCATTGCTTTTACAACTTATTTCACACTTGCATGAAAAACCAATTTTTAGCATTCATTTTTAAAGCTTTGAGTTCTACATTTTTCCATTTCTCCCTCCCCACCCACCTTCATTGAGAAAACAAGCAATTTGATATAGGTCATACATGTTTAGTCATGCAAAACATTTCTATAACAGTCATGATGTGAAAGACTAATCACATTTTCTTCTGTCTTTTTCTGCCCTTGGTTTATTCCATTCTCTATTGACCTATGCCCCAACAATAGTGTTTGCTTCTGATTTACCCTTTCCCCTAATCTGCCATCCCTTCTATTATCTTCCCTCTCCTATCCCCTTCCACCCCACCTTCCTGCAGTGTAAAATAGATTTCCAAACCAAACTGAATTTGTGTCATTCCCTCCTTAAGCCAAATCCAGTCAAGGCTCACTTATTCATTCTCATCGATGCACACTTCCCTTCCATTGTAAAAGCCCCTTCTTGCCTCTTTTATATGAAATAATTTATTGCATTTTACCTCTCCCTTTGTCTTTCTACCAGTACATTCTTCTCCATACATAATTTTATTTTTAAGGTATCCTCCCTTCATATTCAGCTTACCCTATGCCCTCTTTCTATGTATATACACACATGCATACATGAATATATATATACATACATACATATGTACCTTTACATATATAATATACACATACACACACTCATATATATATATATATATATATATATACATATTCATGCATACATATATACCTATACATATATAACACACACAGATAGATCAATAGATAGATAGATAGATAGATAGATAGATAGATAGATAGATAGATAGATAGATAGACCCTTAAGTGCCCTAATACTGAGAAAGGTCTCATGAGTTACAAATATCATCAGTTCATATAGGCATGTAAACAGTTCAACTTTATGAGTCCCTTTTTCCTGTTTACCTTTTCATGTTTCTCTTGATTCTTGTATTTGAAAGTCAAATTTTCTATTCAGGTCTGATCTTTTCAACAAGAATGCTTGGAATTCCTTTATTTCATTGAAATTCCATTTTTTCCCCAAAGTATCATACTCAATTTTGCTGTGTAGGTGATTATCGGTTTTAATCCTAGTTCCTTTGACCTCTGAAATGTCATATTCCAAGTCCTCAGATCCCTTAGTATAGAAGCTGCTAAATCTTGTGTTATCCTGATTGTATTTGCACAATACTTGAATTGTTCCTTTCTGGCTGCTTGTAATATTTCCTCCTTGACCTAGGAACTCTGGAATTTTGCTACTATATTCCTAGGAGTTTTCATTTTGGGATCCCTTTCAGAAGGTGATTGGTAGATTCTTTCCATTTCTATTTTACCCTCTGGTTTTTGATAATTTATTGAAAGATAATTTCTAGGCTCCTTTTTTGATCACTATTTTCAGGTAGAACAATAATTTCTAAATTATCTTTCCTCAATCTGTTTTCCAGGTCTGTTTTTTTTCCCAGTGAGATACTTCATATTGTCTTCTATTATTTTTCATTCTTTTGTTTTTGTTTTTTTTGTAATTTCTTAATTTTAAGTAAAGTCATTAGTTTCCATTGGCTCTATTCTAATTTTGAAAGGATCATTTTTTTCAGTGAGCTTTTGGACTACCTTTTCCATTTGGCCAATTCTGCTAGTGTTATTTTCTTCAGCATTTTTTGGGTCTCCTTTAGCAAGCTATTGTCTTGTTTTTCATGATTTTCTTGCATTGCTCTCATTTCTCTTCCCAATTTTTCCTCTCTTTCTCTTACTTGAATTTTAAAATCCTTTTTGAACTCTTCCATGGCCTGAGATCACTTCATAATTTTCTTTGATGTTTTGGATATAGGAGCCTTGACCTTGCTGTCTTCCTCTAGTTGTATGCTTTGATCTTCCTTGCCATAAGTAAATACCATTTTTTGCCAAGAAAATAACCTTCTATAGTCTTATTTTTTCCCCTTTTTTGGTCATTTTCACAGATAATTACTTGATTCTTAGGCTGTTTGTTAAGAGCTCCAAATTTCAAGGGGGTTGTATGGCTGTTTTCAGAGATATCTCTAGGGATATATAAATTCTCAGTTTATCTAAAGCAGATGTATCAAAGGAGAGGTGTTTACTCCTCTCCTGACCTGCATTCTGGTCTGTGAGCACTCTTTTCTGCCCTGGAGTTCTGAGTAGGATTCCCTTTCCACAGCTGCCACAAGCTCTGCAGTGCAACCACTGCTTCTCATCCCAGGACCCACCACCCAGGACTGCCAACTAGATCAGCTGCTTGATTCTACTACTATCTGTAGATTGAGAGCTCCAGAAGCAGTTGTTGCTTCAGTCATGGCTGCCAGAACACTGGTGGCTGCCAGAGCACTGGGGCTTGGGCTGAAGCTGGGGCTTGACAACATTCCTCTCTCACCTAGGTGAGACAGCTTTCCCACTGACTTTTGAATCTATCTTTGTCATTTGTGGATTGAGAAGTCTGTAAATCACTGGAGCTGCCAGTGATTGATTCAGTGTCCTAAAGTGTGTTCCAGTCCTGTCTGTGCTGGCATGACCCACTCAGGGTTGCACTCCACTCTCAGCCCAATGCAATGGACTATTGTGACTGGAAATCTGTTTCACTCTGTCATTTTGTAGCTTTTGCTGCTCTAGAATTTGTTTAGTGACATTTTTTACAGGTACTTTAAGGGATTTGAACTTATGCATATCCCTGCTTCAGTTCTACCATCTTCTAATTAACTCAGTTTTAACTGAGTTATTAATAACTTATTATTAATTTATGGTTGTGGTTTCCATAATACTGAACAAAATTTCCATCCCTAATAAAACTTTTACCTGATCAAATTGTCAAATTGTTTTGATGTTAACATTACTGCTAATATTTTAATTTTTTCAATGATATTTGCTAGAAAAATTGAACTATTTTCTTTCTCTGTTTTCTCCTTCTTTTAGGTAGACATCAAAATTACTTTGGTCATAGAGGAAATTGAAGATAAATTATTTTTCAATTTTGATAAACTTCTTCTGTAATGTTGTAAGCAATTGCTCTTTAAATGCCAAATAGAATTTGATTTTAAAATTATCTGGTTATTTTTTCTCCCACTCAATCAATTTATTTAATATGTGTTTCACCACTGAAATTGCATTTGAAAATCCCTATTTGTTGAATGTTGTTTAAGCTGGACATATTCCTATAAATACTTGTCCATTTCATTCTAAATCTCTGTTTCTATGGGCATCAAATAAGTCAAAATATTCCTTTACAGCATTCTTTATTTTAGTGAATTCTTTTTCAATATTTGAAAATGGCAATAAATTTCTCACTTTTAAACTTTATTCTAGATAATAGTTTATTTTTGCTTTTAAATTGCTTTTAATTCTATTTCTTAATTCATTTGTGTTTTGCCTTCAATTTCATTAATGGCTTCTTTATTTGCAGAATATATTTGCATTTAGACAGGATTAATTTTTTTTTTATTTCATAATTTTAATTACTTGCATAATCCATTGATCTACCCTAATTTTTTAAATGGAAATATTCAGTACTGTGCATTTTGCTGTACAGGCTGTTTTAAATGTATTCCAAAAATAAATGGCATGTGGCCTCATGGATATTATTTGCTTTGGTGAATTTGTTGTTTCTATGCTTTCTTTTCTAACCCACCAATTTTCAGTATTAAGTTAGTCTTCAAGTATTATTTTCATTTGTTATCATTCCTTTGATGAATGTATTAGTCAGTAAAGAATATGTTCAAAGCTTGTACAGTTTTGGATCTTTTGGTGAATTTTCAATGCATAGTCCATTTTCAGGCCAAACACTGCTGGCAAATATGTATAATCCTTTAAATTCTCATAATCGTTTGAGTTCTTAACTCCATTCAAATGTGTATCCCATACAAAAACATACATACACACATATATAAACATGGGTATGTTTAGCAGATTAATCTCTTAATAAAAGATTTACTATTTTCTCCTGTAAATAATTTCTCTTTCCCCTCAAGTACTGATATACTATGTCTTTAAGTATATGCATTTATTTTGTGCATATTTATATGACTACATATATTATAAATTGCACGCACAATTGTCTGTGATATCTTTAAGCATGGTATAGTTTCCTATTTATCCTTTTAGTCAAGTCTATTTTTTAGTATTGCCTTATCTATAACCATAATTACTCTTCCTCTTTTAAACTAACTTGAAGTGTAGTTTCTTTTTTTTCTGAAACTATGTGTGAATCTTTATATTTTAAGTGTATTACTTGAAAACATCTTGTTCCATTCTGTATTCAAATACGTACTAGTGACATCTTTAACTTCATGGGTAATTTCAAACCATTTATATAGAAGATTATTATTATTTATTGTTTATTTCCCTCATACATTTTCTTCTCTTTCTCCCTCACCCTACTTGCCTACCAAGAACAGAGTGGTGAAAGAAGAGACTACTCTGCCCTACGATGTATAATGCAGTCTGCTCCTACTGTCATGTTCTTTGCTTTTCCTCTTTCCTAAACAATGATCACAAGTTTATACTTTCTTTCCTTTTACTCTACTATTCTTCACATGCCACAGTAATCTCTCCTAACTTCTCTTTATCCCATTCCCCATAGTAATTATAGTTGTCTTCTGTTTCTTATTTGATCTCAATGTATTTCAAATTAAAAAAAAAAAACTTTCATTTGGTATTTGTGTATGTATTTATGTGTGAATTCATATATGTGTGTTTTTGTGTGTGTTCTATATATTCCTTTGTCTAATTTAGAAGAAAATGACGTAGATATGATACTCTCTAACCCCAGGGTTACATATTCTTTTTCTGTGAATACCCGATTATATGATAAAATCAGGTTCACACTCTTCCTTATCCATTCTTCTCTAATTTAACCTCTTTTTCATTCTTTTAAATACTCAAATTATGTAAAATACATTCGCATGTCCCCTAATACATTTTTAGGGAATATTTTCATTCCATTACCATGTAAATATTTCATTTTTGTATAATTCATTTGAAATGATGAATTGATCTTTTTTTAAAATTTTTGTTTTGTTCTGATATGTTCATTTTGAAGTTTGTAGTCTTTTTTTTTTATTAAGAATACATACAGGTAATTTTTATGTTAAAAATTCATTATTTTTCCTTGAGAATTCTACTCAACTTTGCTGGATGAATGATCATTTGTTTTAATTTTATTATATGTTTGTGGGATATCACATTATAGACTCTTTTCTTCATTAAGGTTGTAGCTGTCAAATCTTCTGTGTTCCTTCCTGCCTATGATTCCTTAGCATATGAACACTTTCTTTATGGTGGCTTGCATTATTTTTCCTTTCATTAGGTATAAGAGTAAGCACCCCAACATATACAGGAGGGTCTGCTATCACAGGTTTTTCAATCTGTATTTATAAAAGGAAAGACAATTTTTGGAGGGGTTAACAGTCTCCTTTAATCAAGCATATATGTCATTCACCTATTTTGAGAGAACAAGTCAGCACCCTGAACTTCACAGAAAATATAGAGTAATCAAAGATCAATAGACATAGCTTCCGACTGTCTGGCCACAGTTACCAAAGAGGGAAGCACCAATATCTGGGTTTTCAAAGCCAGGAGAAGAGGGTGGGGTGCCTTAGCAGTTTCCCAGAGTCTTCTCTGGCCAAACAAACATGTTCAGTCAGTAAGTCCCTAAATAAAACCTCACCCTCAATGTATTTATACTTCTTTTTAGAGCCAGACGCATCACAACCCTTGAAAACCAGTGCCCCATTAACAAAAGGCATGGGTCTTCACACAAACCTTCACAGGTCCATTAATGGGTGGGGAAGACATTTTTAATCATATTATTCACTCAGAGGCACTTTATACTAAAACAAAATCAGCAAAAGATCCTACTTTTCTTATGATCACATTAGGACACTTGGAATTCTGGCAGTTAGGTTCTCTGGAGTTTTTATTTAGTAGTTTCAGGAATTAACTGACAGATGTTTTTTTCTGTTTCATTTTGCCCCCAGATTCTACTGGGTGCAGAGAATTTTCATTATTCCTTCAAGTATTATAACTTAGCTTTATATATTGTCAGTTTTCAGGTAGGCTGATGTAGTTGCTATTTTTCTTCACTTTTTCTTTGTCACTTATTTTTGGTGGTCCTCAACAGGTCACATTAGGATAATTGTGTTCTTTTCTGGGTGTTATAGTTTAGTAAGGGCATTGACAATTTGAAACCCATCTAGAGGAGGACAAAAGGAAAATGAAAGGACTGGAGACCATGGTTCTGTGAATCAGCTGAAGAAATTAAACTGTTATCACATGAAGAAAAGAAGCTACAGAAGGCATTCAAGTATGTGAATGGCTGTCATAGAGAAAAAATATTAAGGTGGTTCTGGCTTGCCTGAGAAGTCAGAACTAGGAGCAGGAAGGGAGTAAGTAGAAACGCATGTCTAGATGCAATATAAGGAAAATCTTCCTAATAATTAGAGCTATCGAAGAGCAGTATGTACTACTTTAGAAAGCAGTATGTTATTAAAAACCTCATTAGAGCTTTACCTCAAAGGGTAGAAATTGTTTATCGCTTATTGTTTATTGATCATTTATTACTATATATGGGTTTCTTGTTCAGGTATAGGTTAGACTAAGGGACTATTTGAATAACATTCTAAATGAAGAAATGATGGACCTTGATATATCTGGAGAGATCAGGGCTTGCTTGAAAATGGAGGTTGATAACTATATGGTGGGAAGAGGCTGTAGATACTAGTCTGTTTCCAATTTCTGATTGGAAATAATAGATGTATGTTTACAATCATTTTCAACTCTGAGATTGCGATAGTTTAGGAAAACTCCTGCCTACAGTCAGCAGAGTTGACCTCAAAGATCCTTTCCCATCTTCAGATTCAGTTTGGGGGCCACTATCTATTTCATGTCCATTTATCAACCTCCACTAAGAGTGCCTAGAGAATTCCTTATGTTGGCTCCCATCAACAATGATAGGAACAAAAATCTAAACTCAAATAACTGGACAAACACTTTTCTTGTGCCTGATATGTGCAAGTATAATAAAGATTGCAATGAAGTCTTACCACAAGATATATTTCCCCTCATTTTATCATGCTTGATCTCATACAACAGAAGTTCTGCCACTTCAGAACATGTACATAACAAATAAATTATTTCACATTAAATTAAATATCTTCCATAGATAAGGACACTCCTATTGCCTATTTCTTTGAATTACAACACTGTCTTGTAGCTGATATTAGTTTTACAATGTAAACCAAAGCTCTTATTCTCTTTTTTATTTCTTTTTTAATGTTTATTTATTTATTTTTACTTTTCAAAGTTCATTTCCACAAAATTTTGAGTTCCAAATTTTCTTCCCATCTCTCTCCTCCCCCTCACCACATAATGCCTTTCATTCTGATTACCCCTTCCCTCAATATGTCCTTCCTTCTATCATACCCCTCCCTTCCCTTATCCCCATCTTCTCTCTTTTCTTGTAGGACAGATAGATTTCTATATCCCATTTACTGTATTTCTTATTTCCCAGTTTTATGCAAAAACAATTCTCAACATTTATTCCTGATAGTTTGGATTCCAACTTCTCTCCCTCCCTCCCCACCCATCCCCACTGAGAAGGCAAGCAATTCAATATAGGCTATATATGTGTAGTTTCCATAATAGTCATGCTGTAAAAGACTAACTTTATTTCCCTCCATCCTATTCTGCCCCTCATTTATTCTATTCTCTCTTTTGACCTTGTCCCTCCCCAAAAGTGTTTACTTCTGATTATTCCCTTCTCCCATTTGCCTTCCCTTCTATCATCCCCCTCACCTCACTTGTCCCCTTCTCCCCTACCTTTATGTAGTGCAAGATATACTTTTATACCAGACCAAGTGAGCATGTCATTCCCTCAAGACAGATGTGAAGGGAGTAAGCTTCCATTTTCCCCTCTCACATCATCCTTTTTCTCCTCCACTGAAGAAGCTTTTTCTTGCCTCCACGATGTGTGGTAATTTACCCCATTCCATTTCTCCCTTTCTCCTCCAAATATATTCCTCTCTTACCACTCAATTTTATTTTATTTTTTTAAGTATAAGCTCTTATTTTCTTGCTAAGCCCTTATTATTTCTAATTCTTCCACCCTCTTTCAAAATGTGCCAATTTGGATTCTGTTAAGAAAATTTCATTGAATTCTTTTTGAATTACAACCAGTAATTAGAAAATGCCGAGTTTGTTTGAAAACTCCCCCACAAAAACTAAATACATACTTTTTAAATTAAGAAAACATCTTTTTTTTGTTTTCCATTATCAAATACTTATCACATGGTGCCCTGGTGTTCCTATGAATTATAAAGAGAATTAGGATAGGAATGGGTAAATAGTATATTTTCTCCGGAAACCACAGAATGTACTCTCATCTTGAACAATATAATTTTATAAAGGAAATGTCTTTTTTATTACTCATTAATAATTTCGTAATACTGTGTGGCATCCTGGCTTTTTAGATTATACAGTACAAACAGGAAAAGGAAATTGATGGAACTTTCACCACAAAATATATCTGAGTGTTTGTTTATACAATGAATACTATCAAAATAAGTCCATGATACATCCATTCTTCAAAGATCTATGATTTTATTACGTCTACTACAGCAGATTCTAACACTGATTTAGGTCTTTACTTTCACAGCTTTTGATAGCAGACAAAATAAAGAAAAGAAAAAAAAACATTCCTTACCTTATGGCTGATTCTCCTGGTAGTTAATACCTCTGATCATCAGAATACAAATATACATTTTTTTTTACCACACCAGTATGTGAAGCTTTTCCAGCTTAATAAGACCATTTAGATCTTGTATTGTCTCCAGAAATGTAATAGTAGTAATTCACCTTAAGATCTGAAAAATATCTTAAGTTATATAACAAGATTTTCAATGTCTAGAGAGATGATGGATTCTCAATTGTACTACTTTTGCATGGACCAAATTTAATATGACACATTTAGCAAATTGTTTTCTCCCTGTAGAATAGCATTTTGAAGTGGAAGTCAAATTCTGTTCCCTTTTATGTGGGAGGAATAGCCAGGACATTTATGGGAACTTATGGCGTTTTGAACCTTCATCCAAGGAAAAAAGCAAAAATTCAAAATACCAAAAGTTATGAGGGACAGACAATTCTTCTCTCATGAAGGAGGACAGAATTTGACTCATCTTTTTGAGAGGGATGTTACCTCATAACATCCATGCATTCATCATCTTCTCACACATTTTTTTTTTTTGGAACACAGTGGAATTGGGGGAAAAAAGTTGCAAAAATGCAGTCATGTTTAGGATCCAAAGCAGACTATCATTTCACTGTATTAAATATTAATTGTTTCACAGTAGTTTAAAGATCAATCAGATATTTCTTATGTATGTATGCTCAAGGCCCAATGCCAAATAATCCTTCAAAAATTTTATTCTTTGAATAATAAAATTCTTGGTATATACTAAGATTTTTGGTTTTACATTGCAAAACTTGATGAACAAAGAATCAGAGGCCAAATATCTGAGTCCTAACTCTGCCTCTTCTTAGTTATGTGACTTTTAGGGTAAGTAATTTCACCTTTCTGTGCCTTAGATTAACTCATTGAAAAATATGGCCTTCAACTATATGGTTTCTGAGGCTTCTTGTCAGATTCTATAATCTGAAATTTATTTAATGTAGTCTTTATCTGGATATATATATATATATATACATATACGTATTTTTAAAAAAAGAATTTTTTGACCTTAAATTATGTGATCAGAAAAATATATTATTCCATTGCACAACTGATATAGTGCAGTTTTTACTAGTTATCATTTGTTTAATGACTTATTTTAGTAAAAATTACAAATAAAGTATGATAAAAATAACAAATATAAATAACAAATAACAAATAATTTTAAATAATAAAGAAAACTTTTTTAATAAATGTGATCATTGCCATTATTTTTATTTCTTTCTAATTATGTATGTCCTTGTCTTAAATTAATCCATCTTTAGGTAAATAATCTTTCCTTTAAAACTAAGGAACTATATTAAAGAAAAATTATTCCCTCCCCATTTTCTAATTTAAGTATATTAAATGATAGGTAATTGATATTCCTGGGAGAGACAAAAATGGCACTTCATAGAATGAGCTTTATTGTTTGCCAGAAAGCAATAATAAATCTTGTTTCATGGAATAATTGTTGGAATAGTTGCATTACTGATGATAAATATTTGCAGAAGAACTGGCATTGAAATGATTACAACTCATGTATCAACATTGGTTGTAAAGGAAGAAGAAGAGATGTTCTATGAAGAACTCAATTATGCCACTCAAATTAAATAAGATTAAGATTCTGATACACACTGACTTTAATGATAATGTGAGAAGATGTGAGAATGGGAAGAAATATATAGAAAATCATTATTTGGGAAAATTAAGAAAGACAAAAGCTTATAGATAAGAGAGAATGCTTATGTCTTTATGAGTGATGACCATTTTTTTCAAAAAAGGTATCACATATAAAGTGATGTTATTGGAATAGGATTTATTCTCACATTAACTTTCTGTATGTACTCAACCACTTCTCAGTGCAAAGAACATAATGGGTAAATGAAAAAAAAGCCACATAATTGAAACAATTCAATCTTGAGCCATTCAAACTATCTATGTTGAGGGGCAGGGAGGGAAAATAAGCAACAAAATGAGAGCTTAGACAGTTAGCAAGTGCAGTGGTGGATAGACCACTGAACTTGGGGTTAGGAAGACATGGGTTCAAATCCAGGCTCAGACATTCACTATGTGTATGATGCTGGACAAGTCACTTGACCTCTATTTGCTTCTGTTTTCTCATCTTTAAAATGAGGACCATCATAGCACTTACCTGGCATATTTTTTTGTGAGCATCAAATGATAAGATTTTTGTAAAGCACAGTACCTGCTACATAGTAGGAAATTGTTATTATTATATTAATATACTATTAAAACATAATACTATAATTTTATGGAGACAATAGACCATTTTAATTCTATTGCCAGAAAAAGAATATCAAAAGAGTAAACACTGAAATGCTTTCTGATTGATAGAATAGTTGACTGACATATGATGGGAGATGTGAATTAATAGTAATTCCATATTAGAATATAAATTATTCTGGAAAATCTTAGAAAAATTAAGATGGATGATTAAGAACAATGTCACATCATAAAGCAGAGAGAGCCAACTGATGATAGAACTAGTTTAAAGAACACTTGGCAAAAGACTGAACTAAGAAAGAAAAAGGAAGAAGACAATGGAAGGAAAACAGATAGAAAAACAATTGAAAAAGATGTAAAAGGATAACTATGGCAAACTATGCATACCATCAAAGATCCACCACAATGAGACCCTGGCATCACAGTTGTGCATATGCATTTATTAGATGTAAAATGGCACAAAAGAGAATAAAGTGTGTATGGGGGAAGGGGCAGGGAGGGAGATGAAAAAAGTGTTTGTAGAAGATATTTATACTGGAGATAATACAATTATTGGAAACTGATGGACCAATAAACAAGATAGGCAAGGAAAGGAAAAGTATTAAAGGCATAGAAAAATAACTGACTTTATTAACAAAAAATAAAAAGACAAAGGTTAGAATATCAATAACCACCACCCTCCCTTCTTATCTTGCCATCTTTATGAGAGTTACCTATACATGACTTAAGGAATTAGATTTTTACATTCAAAATTTGATTATATTTTTACCTTTTAACAATGAACTAAAATTTTTTTGAGAACATAAGAAGACACTGAGCTTATTGTTTATTGATTATGAAAAAAATTGATTTGGTACACAGTTCATCTTACAGGGTTGTTTTTGTTTTAAGAAAGTATCTCTTATCCATACTTCAAAACTGTTCAAGAATTCCTTAGAAGACATAACAATAGAAATAACCGTAATCAATGGTTTTTTAATGGCAAATATCAAGTGAAGCATAAAACAGTGAAATATACTCCTGCGAACCATATTTGCATCTGTCATGGAGAAGATCTGGCACCAAGAGGAGGTTGAAGAGTATTTCCTGTGGATAATGAGGACCACAAGGTCCTATGCTTTGAGGAAGACATTGCAATGCTTTTATTAAGCCTTGGGGACATTGATATGCCCTTTACAAATGATCTGAAATAAATTATCCAAGGATATTTAGCTTGAACTATTTATTTGGTTTGAATATCAAGGAAAGAAATACTAAGTGAATGGGGAATGACCATTGTACAGATTTTAACATGTGCCTTAAATGATACTCTATAGAGCTTGTTAAACTTTCCATCTATACTATCCATTATATATGGCTATAAATCATATATTTTGTCAAAACTAAGAGATAACAGGTTAATAGCTAGAATGTTCCATTGTACTTTCACAATGTCAAGAGAAAGTGAGGAAGGCATCCAGTATGTTTGGCAGAACAATTGCAGCTAACTTTTAGGAAGGTATGAACAGGCATTCTGTAAGTTTGAAATTAATGGATAACTTGCTATCTATAGCACTGTGAGGAATCACAAAACAATTTCACTTTTCTTTTTGAGAATTTAAACACATTTGATCCTCAAAAGAAACATTGGAGGATGTGGAGAGGAAGTATTATCTCCATTTTCCAGATGGTTAAAGCAAGCCTCAAGTTGACCTATCTTCAGTTTCATAGTCAGCAAATGGCAGAGCTAAAGTTCAAACTTAGGTCATCTTCCTTGTAATTCAATATGATTTCTGTGTCATGCATTGCCCAACTATTGATATGTATACAATGCTAACGTCATAATAGAAACAAGCATGAGGATGATTATTCAATTTCTTCATTGCTTCTAATTCTACACTGATTTAGAGGGAGATTTACATATTATCCATTTTAAACCCCATCTGTTTAAAACTTGCTGCTCAAACAATTCATTTTTTCTCAAAAATATTTTCATAAAATGATTTAGCTATTCTTTTTAGATAGACTAGAAAAAAATAGCATGTTTGGCAGTTTGAAATGCTTTTGTTACCCTCCATCTAAAGTAGAGTTAATTTGAAAGAGGAGGGGTGGGAAATGAATACCTCTTGGCAGCCAACATGCTGCTAACACTGGATTGTATTCTTTTTCTAGTTCTGATATTTTTTCAAATGAGATAAAACAATGGAGAAACTCCTGTTTGAAGAACAGCTGTTTACTTCAACATATAGTATGAAACAAAGGGTATGCTACAATATTTTCCATTAATTGTTTCAATTGTTTGTGAATATGCATTACTTTTCATTCCAGAATCTTCCATTAAAACCACAGCCTAGGGAAAGTTTGTGAGCTGTCATGCTCTGTGCTGCATTTAATATGCAAACTTACTTTGAAAGACATGAGGCACCTGCACCACAGATTTAAATGGGAATTTGCATAATAAATATAGTGCAGACTCTAATCCTGCCTTGTAGGAGACTATGACAGATGTATAAGCAGTTTCATGTGATAGTCCTTCATAACCAAAATTGCTCTGCAGTGGAAATTCAGGGTCAAAGTAGGACATGCAACCTGTAATGGAATGAACATGTTTTAGGTATGAAAACCTCCTACACTAAAGACTTCTGGGAAAGCCTTTCCAGAAAACATGAGGGTCCTCATCTTTTTTCATCAAATCTTGATATCAACTTTTTGACAAAAGATAAAAGACTTCAAGGTGAGCATCATGTGCTATACCATGGAAGGGAATACTAACAAAAGCTCAGACTTTTACGGTGTTGTAGGCTTGATAATGTTTTCTTCACAGAAATCCTGAAAAATAAATATTTTATCTCCATATGACATGTGAGGGCATGAAACCTCAGAGAAATTATATAACATGGCTAGGGTCAAATAGTTACTAAGTGTTAGACCTAGACACAAAGCCAACAAGATTGTGCCCCAGGGTACTGGAATTTTGCCCTGAATTGTTGAAAGCACTTTTATCAACTAAGAAAGAAAGCAAGTACCTAATCTATCAGATTATTAGGAAAATAATGATGAATTGAATGAAAAGATTGATGAATGAGTAAATGAAAAAGTTTTTATTAAGTACTTAGTATGTTCAAGGCACTGTATTAATCATTTTGAGATATAATTAAAAAAGCAAGAGTCCCTGCTTTCAGGGAGCTCACATTCTAATAAGGGGAGACAATATGACAGACAAGTTTTTAAGAAAGACAGAGAATCCCAGCAGTCTTTGGGATAGAGGAGCAAAGCAGATAGGATACTCATTTTCTTTAATATCACTTCTATTGATAAAAGAACGTATTTGATCACATGATCATATGGCATAATCATTTTACAGCACCAATAACTTTGGTTAAGAAAGAAATTACCAGATACTATGCTGTGTTCTCTCATTGGTGCAGCTCTTCATTGGGCTTTCTTCATTTAACCACTACCCAATCAGTGCTGTCCATAGAAGTGGCTTCAATACATACTGAAATTTTTATATTTTCTACTCCCATTGGACTGGGTTCAGAGCTACATCTGTCAATGAGATTTCATGCTCCTGGGATTCTCATTAACCTTATTCAGCAAAATTGTCCTTAAAAAGTCAATTTAAAGGCGAATCTTATGCTGTTTGTCCCAGATACCAAAACTGTCATGACTTCTGGGACTTAATCCCAGATCTTTTGACACTGAAAGAAAGGCTCCTTCCACTGTATCTGTGTTGTTGCTTAGTCATTTTCCTACACCTTGTGATTGCTTTGGGGTTTTTCTTGGCAAACATATGGAATGGTTTCCCGTTTCCTTCTCCAGATCATTTTAGCAATGAGGAAGCTGAGAGGAACAAATGACTTTTTCCAGGGTCATGCATTTAGTGTGTGAGAGCAGACTTGAACTCAGGAAGTATATTCTTCCTGTCTCACAGTCTGACAGTCTATCCATTGAGTTACCTTGTCATCACTTCCCCACGTGGCTGTTCTTTCATTATATCCTTCTGCCTCATGAGAAGATTGTTTCATGGACCAAGAAATTTGCAAGCATTGAAAACCCAAAATGAACAGATAAATAGGCAGCTCACCACTATACCATGAATATGATCCAATACAGATGTTAACAGATAATATCATTGTTAATAGGGAGGGGCATTGGGCTTGGAGGTAGAGGGAAGGAAAAAGGAGACAACCTGACCTATTATTTCATTGATAAAGTGAATTCTATTGAGGGAATTGTCTCCGTCAACGCAGATGAGCACAGGCATTGCAACTTGTGACTTTAGAGATTTTCCTGGGGAAGTGAGTGTTTAAGTAAGTCGCTCAGGGTCACAGAGACTATATCAGTTTTGAGGAAGGACTCAAACTCATTTTCTTGATGTTGAGGCCAAGGTTTCAATCTATTATTCCACCCTAAAACTCGAATAAGGATAATTATAATTATATGATTACTATAACGAATTGTGAGGCAATTTAGCTTAGTGGCTAGTGAGCTAGTCACAGAGTTCAGAGCAATTGGTGGAGGAGTTTTCTCATCAGGGAGTTTCTGATGCAATGAAACAATAGTTTTGACCAAAAACAAATAAATTAAAAATAATGAGCTAAAATCTCATTAAACAAGTCACAGTTTTTATTTCAAAAGGGTAACAAATAAAATGAATTGGCTGACAAAGTTAACTCTGTAGGATGCTCAAGGGAAAAAGCCTTTCCCTAAATTTGAATTATAAAGTGATCAATAGGTGATGCAAAGATTTATTAACTTAATTGGACTGGGTAATCAGCATAGAAAAGAAAGAATAAACCAGGGCTTACATATGTACTATAGCTAGCCTCAGGCAGACTGCCTGGGAATACTGGTAAAAAAAAAAAATTTACCTTTTTTAAAGTTATTACTCATGAATTTTATAATGAAGTTGTACTTTGCAAATAGACCCCCTTCATTAGGAAGGGCCAGGAGCCTTTCTACATCTCACTATTCTGCCTAGCCAACTATCTGCTTCCTTTCTCTGACTTCTCTCCTGAATCCTTTTGCATCTCTGTTTAGCACAATAAACACAACTATGCAATAAAAGAAATATTAAATGTGTGGTATTTTAAGAAAGAGCAGGTATTATCAGTTCTTGTAGAAGTGTTATTTTAAGTTTATTTTTAAAATAAGGCCAGCACTGAAATAGACAGATGAACCCCAACACAAAATATTATGTATGTTTTACGATCATTTCAATTTGTTTCCAAGTGACAGCTTCATACAGCCATAGGCAAAGGGTCATAGAATCCTAGTTTTAGTATTTGAAAGGTTAGAAGCTATATAATCCAACTCTTTTATTTTATACATGTGGGAATTAATGGCAGCTAGGTTAAGTAATTTGCCTATGGTCATGCAGGTGACAGGAAAGAATGAGGGAGCCAAGATTCAAAACTCAGGTCCTCTTTCCCCTGGCAGCTAAAGAGAAAAATCATTAGAATATCCAGTGCTAGAATAATTTTAACAGGCTATTATTAACCACTGCAGGTCTCAAACTTCAATTTTGTTTCGTTTTGTTTTTTTACCCGGAGCTTGTGTAAGATTTGTCTTCTACCATATATGGGATTGTTGGTATTTACTTAGATGCTTCATAATGACTTGGAGTTGTCAAAGTCTATACCATCAAAACTTCACTTTCTAATGATTCTATAAAGTTAGAAAGGTTAATAATATGAGATAGATAGCAGATGATGTGTCTTTTATCCACAAAACCACTTTAGTTACATACAAAAATGTATGCCTCTAAAAGGTGGACAAGATAATGAATAATGTCAGTCTGTGACACAATAGAAAAAGATGAAAAACAAGGTGGCCCTGAGCGATAGGGTCATAGATTTATAAATGGAAGCATCTCTAGCAGTTTTCAAATCCAAGAGGTTATATGTCTTACCCAAGGTCACAAAGGTCTCATATAGTATTTGCACATGGTTCTTGTGACTTCAAGTGTAACGCTGCATCAATGATACAATGCTGCCTCTAAGGTGAACTATCTTTATTCCTCTAAGGTCCTCTTCCACTTCAGTAGTGATAGTGGTGGGATGATGGAAAAGAGACAAGAGGTTATGTGACAAAATTCCCTCAACTCTTCAAATGTTTCAACTCAGAGATTTCATTGTGGAATTTAGACCACAGGGAGTACAAAGCTAGAAAGGTCCTAAACAGACTGCGATGATGATATTAGTACTTCTTACAGGTAGCCAGAAAGAGAGAGAGAGAAGGGGAGGAAGGAGAGATGGAAAATAGCTGTTTACTGGGGAATGGTTGAACAAGTTGACAGATATTAATAAAAAGGAATTATTTTACAGTGAAAGAAATAAATATGGGATTCACAGAAATATGGAAGACTTTTCCAAACTGATTCAGAATTGGTTGAAGCAAGAAACAATATAATTTATGCTAAAATATGAAAATACTTTAAAAATAAAAATATGTCTCTGTGAACAATATGGAGAAATGTATCTTATTCATTTTCTTGCTGTGATAAAGGACAATGGTGAAGAAAGTTGCATATTCTGTCATATAGGATGAGGTTTTACTTAATTGTTTCACTTTTTTTTACATGGAAAATTGAACTGGGTATGAAAGTGTATGTGTCTGTGTGTCTGTGTGTGAAATCTAAAAATGATTACAACTTTAAAAAGACATCAATAAAATATTATTTTCAAAAGACAAATAGAGGAGAAGACACAAACTTTAATATATGATTTTTGTAGTTTCTGCTCTTAACATGGAGTTTTTATTCACATCTAGTAAGTTCACGATAGAGTAACTGAACTACATGCCTATTGATGTGCATACTATAAAAGAAATATACTATAAGAAAAATACTATAAAAGAAATGAGATCTAAAGCTCTATCTAAATTGAAAAGAAAATTTAAAATTCTCTTTGAATAAATACATTAACGAGTAGCTTTTGTCTTGTGCTATCGTCTCATTTTTTTTGTTTGATGAGATGCTGGATCATCGCTTCTTTCAGTGCTGACAAAGTAAGCAAACAAAGCACCATGACAATAATTGAAACATATATACCAATTTTTGCTACAGAAGTTGAAGATATAGAAATAATCAATAATAATTTGATTAAGTGTAATAAATTAGGTGAATACATGCCTGATACCTGGTGACTTTAGTATGAAAAAAGATGACCAAGAAAGACTAAAAGTATGTTGAAAAAATATGTTGGGAGATCGAGAAATAATAACCAAAGACTTAGAGATTATAATGAATTGATACAATGGAAATGCCTGTATCATGAATAATTTAGGAAGGTGTTTAATAGAGTTAGAATTATAAAATTGTAGATGTTTAGAATTGGAAAGTATCTTTTATGCCATCTAGCTCAACCAATGCCAAAACCTACAATAATTCCTACTGCATCATATGAAACAGTTAGCTGTTTAGCCTTGTTTGAAGAATTCTGCTGTGGGAAACTTCACTTACTATACTGTCAGGCAACCCATTCTGCTTTTAAATAGCTCTGATTGTTCAGAAGATTCATCTTGCATCAAGTTGAATTTTGGCTTTCTCTGATTTCCAACTGTGGCCTCTAGTTCTTCCATCTAGAGTCATGAAGAACAACTGTAACACTTCTCCCTTATGCGTAGTCTTCCAAATGCTGTACTTAAAAATGGTATCCATGATTTACCTTTTTCTTGTATCCTACTAGCTAAACATCCTCATTTCCTTCAAATGATCCTAACCTGGTTTCAATTTCAACATTTTTATTACTCTTGTTTGGTTACTTTCTGAATTATTTTTGGTTCTCCAGAAGTTTGGTACACAGAACAGACTATAGCACTCCAGTTGCAGTCTGTGCGAAGCAAAGTAAAATCTAGCTATGGTCTCTTTAGTCCTTAATCCTGTGCCTTTCTTAATGTAGTGTCTAATATCTCATTCACTTTCTTGACTACTATATCATGCTATTGATCTGGATTGGGCTTGGTGCCTACTAGAGTTCATTCATATTTTTCAGATAAACTGTTTTTGTGTTCTGCCTCTGTGTACTAGGAAGCACCCTGGCATGCCCACGATGACCTACTGGCAGAGGTTCTTTGATCTACTTTTCTAAAAGAAAAGCAACTTTTGAGAGGGTCAATCTTCTTTAAATACATATACAACCAGAGAAAATACAAGCAGAGAAATGAAGATCAACAGACATGACTTATAACTGTCAGATCGTAAGTAATACATGCATCACAGAGGAACAGGCAGATCTAACTATCTGACCATTACATACATACATAGTTAGTTACCAGAAAGAGAAGCACCAACATCTGGGTTTTCAAAGCCAGGGACTCCTTAACAGCTACCCAGAATCTCATCTGGCACAGAACCTTCTCCCAAAAAGTAAATGCCAAAGGAAAACCCCACCTCAGAGTATATATACACCTTTCAGAGCCAGAGAGCAAGACCTTTGTGACCCAGAGTCTCATTAAAAACTAATAAAAGGTGTAAGGCTTCTTAAAAAACAAGTCTCCCCTAATGAAGTTTCCCTTTAGGGTTCCTCCTGAGGCCTATTAATAGGCAGGGAAGATTTTTAACTCTCATTACATTCTGTCATCTCACACTTATAAAATTAATTTTGTAAGCTGAAGAATATGAGAAGACCTAAGAACTGATTGAAAATGAAATAAGCAAAACAGAAAAACAACGTAGACAATGACTACATCAATGGAAATGCAAAAAGCAGCTAATAAAAATTTAAAACTTCAATGCTGCATAAAATATACAGGGTTTCAAGCATGATTATGCATTTTGCATAAACCAAGTTATACATTTTGACTCATGAAACTGAAAGGAATGGCAAATATGATATTCAATAGTGTGTATTGTTAGTTAATTTTTAAGAAAACTTGATTCTGTAAAGTAAAACATGGCCTTGAAGGTTCTTGTCGTAGAAGGTGAACCTCACACATACATAAAGATCAAGTAAGGTAATATCATGTTCCTATAGACATAACTTTGTATACGGTCACTGAATATTGTGACCAAGCAAAATGCACATAGAAAGAGCCACAGACTTCCAACTTCAAGTATTACCAATCATCATTAAAGATGTCCTACACAGAAAGTAACCAGAAGAAAAATTTCTTGTTAATAAGATTCTCCACAGTCTCACATTTACAAGTGACATTATACCAGTATCATCAAATTTGAGTTCAGCATCAGAAACTTATATCCTTTTATCAATAGAAAGGAGACAAAGAAGAGGCATTAAAATCTGTTTGCCTCTTCAGCCTCTTCATACACCTTTTCCATATACTTATAGTTAAAAACAGCCATATGTATTGTCTCCCTCATCAGAAGGGAAACACTTTGCATCCAAGAACTGTCTTACTTTTCCATTTATATCCCTACCTCCTTCAAGAATACTTCGAAGACAATAAGTACTTAATAAATGTTTCATTAATCCATCCATTTACCCATACATCCAATCATTCTTCTCAGTGAAATCCAAAAAAATCGAAGAGAAGCTGATCATTAACCACTTACATTGTGCAAATGCAGTATATGATAAACACATTTCAAAAAGCATGACATGCACTTTAGCCGGAAATCCATTGAATTGTCTCATCAATGTGATTATATACATATATATGCATTTATACATATATATTATAGACACACTTATTATTTTTGATGCACTTTGCACATATTATCTCATTTGATTCTCATAATTCTGTGAGGTAGCTTTTATTATTTACCCAATTATACAAATGAGGAAAATAAGACTGAAATAAATTATTTACCTAGACTGAGAAAGCTAGTAAATATCCCTGAAGTAAGACTGAATTTAATAATAAAAGTTGGTCAGGTTGTTGCTTTGTTTCATTGTTACTGTTTATCCTTTGCTTTTAAAGAGGACCAATGTCATCATGGCATGATGTATTGTCTTGATCATAAATTGGATTTAAGTGAGGCAGAGTTGCACAAAGTCCAGCCGGTTCACTCTCTTTTCCATAGTCATCAAAGTCCTGTGGCAAGAGATTAAATAAGAACTAAGGGGGATGGCCTAGGCTGCAGTGGATGACCTTGGTGAGTTCAACATCTCACCGAGCTCTAACTGCTCCACAGCACCTGCTTCATCCACCTTCACGGCTATTGGAACAAATTGTTCTCCTCTGTGTGTTCCATCCAAAGAAGTCTTCACGTGCTTCAGAAGAAATTCCTCAAACTCAGCCACAGGTTTGAGGCCCATCAGTTACTCTGAACCTAATTTAGTCTGGTTCTGTTGGATGTGGCTGTTGTGCTTCTTGGAGACACAAGTGAGAGTTGAGTGAAAGGTGGACACCAAAGGTAAATGAGAAACCCTGAAAACAGTTCAGTAAGTGTTCTTACCAGAAGTGCTAGTACTCACTGAACACCCCATGCACTCCTGGCCAAGTATACACCTGTTGATAGTTAGGCAGCACTTAACACAAAGTTACTTTGCATCTCTGTTCCTCAGTTTCTTCATCTGAAAAGTGAGGAGGCTGAACTGAATGATCTCTAAGATCTCTCCCTACACCAAATCTGCATTATAATAAAGTATATGAATGTTGTATGAGAAACAACCTCAATACGTTTGAAGAGGTTAACCAGTTTGGACATAGGATAATGAATTTCTTGGCTACAAGGATCCTCATAATATCATTTATTAGGTAATAGAGGAATTGTAATATTTTGTGAAAGGAATATTTTAAATGGCCACCAGGTAGGTACATCACTGCCATGTGAGTCACATCTGCTTTCTTTCCAGTGGAGGAAAAACAAATCTAACATGAAGAAGTAAGAGCCTAAAGCTTTCTAGAAAATATACAAACTGGAAAGTCTCAGAAGAAACGAGATTTACTTGTGAAAAGTCTTGATTTTTTTTACATTTTCATAGCTTATCATTACACTTGTTTCTTAACCAATGAGTCAGATGATGGCTAATATTTCTTAAATGCCTACTCAGCTAAGAATTGGTAGTTGAAAAACAGAAAGAAAGAGAATTTACATCTTTTGCATTTAACAATCTAATCTGGGACTTTAGAAAATAATCCTTGAAATTAAATTACAATGATAATCATACTAGGCAGTCACTAAATATTAAAAGCTTTATACTACTACAACAATTATTTGAAAATTATCTAATTTAGAGAATAGATGTGTAATAAAGATCATATGAGGAAGTTATCAGGAGGAGTGAGGAGATCTGGATTCCAGCTCTTTCTGTACTTTTAACTAACTCTGATTGGGTAAGTCACAGCTTCTTTGGGTGTCAGTTTACTCAGCTTGAACATGACAAGTTGGAGAGGAGTGTGACAGATTGGATAGAGAACTAGTCTAAGAGTCTGGGTGATCTAAATTATAGTCTATTCTCTGATACATATAGATCATGTGAATATAAAGAGGTCACATCTTCTCAGTGCTGCAAGCAGCTCCCCGAAACTGTAAGTTCAGAACACTTGATGATCAGAATAAAAAAAAAAAAATGTTCCTCACCTGAAGCTCCTATACCAATGAAATGAAAAAGTCTAGAATATTTATACCTATATCTATATGATCTCTATCTGTCTGTCTATCTCTGTAGCTACATCAAGATTTACATATCTATCTATCTAACTAGATAGATATAGACATACCCATTTATATTACACACACATTTTATAAAAGATGCATATTTATATATGTGTATACATAAATGAATGGTCTAAATGATCTGTAAATAGATACCATCCAACTCTATGATTCAGTGATACTATTAGACATCATTGATAAGTAATTAATTTAATGATACTTACCCTAGATGTATCATTAAGAATCTCTAGGAGACATGTTCATTTTAAAATGGATTATCATAATTTATATTTTATGTTATCATTCTGGAAAAGTAATTGTCATGCAGTTATATCTATCTATATAAAGAAGACTGAATAGAAAGAGATGAATTTATCTGCCTTACAACATCTACAAAGCACTTTGAGATATATTAGCTATGTTTAAAAATATAGATCTGTATAACAATAATCTGGAAGCCAGTTAAGCTAGAACCTCTGACTCCTGAAAGAACGGTTTACAAAGCTTGACTACTTCATCGCTGATAGTCCTTAAAATGATAGTTTAACCAAACGCAGCAGAAAAGTGAACAAAAGAAAATTAAGGCAAGGACGACAGACCTTAAAATTCAAGAACACAAAGGGCAATGAAACCTCAAAGAAAACATTCATTTCTATGTTACAAAGATCCTTGGCACTTTCAAATGGCTTAGCATTAGAAATTAATATGGTTTTTGGTGGGAAAATGTCATATGAGGAGAAGCATTACCATTTTCTTTGCTTCTGAATGCTAAGCATCAGGGGATCTTTTCATCTGACTTCTATATGCATTGTTGTCCCCATTAGATGGTAAAACGGGACATTCTTTTCCACTTGTATCTCCAGTACTTAGGGCATGCTTTGCAAATAATATGCATTTAGTAAATAAATTATATTCAATTTCATATTTTATCAAGTATCTAACATGTCCCAGGTATTGTGCTAGGTAAATAGACACAAAGACAAAATTAAAATGATTCCTCCTCTCAAAGGAGAACTAGGGACAAAGATTTAAAGTTAGTCAACTAATTCAACTGCCTCATTCTGCACTGGAGGAAACTAAGGCTCAGAAAGGTTAAAGAACTTCCTCAAGTTTATATAGCTCATATGCAAAAAAGCTAGGACGAAGTCTACATTCTCTGTTGCTAAAATCGGTATGTTTTGAGCATTATCATATTATCAAGGAAGAGAAAAAGTATATACAGAAAAGTAAATATAAACACACATGCATTTTTAAATATATGTATACTTATATACATTTACATATAACTACACATATACGTATGTGTATATATACATAGGTATGTGTGCATGTGTATGCATAAATGTATATGTATCAAAAACATTTGGTTAGGAGAAATAAAAGACTAAGATCTATCAGGTGAAACTAGAAACACAAGCAAATAAAACATCCATGATTCACCAGGACATCATCCTTGAAACAAGATGAAACTCTTCTCATAACAAAGCCTTTTTGTCACGGTCTCCCAAGGTAGTAGTTATGACTGCGTGTATACCTGTTAAATGAATTGTAAAATTAAGACTATTAGTTATGTAAGCCTGGGTTTAATCCTAACATGTTTCCCTTCAAAGTCTGCTTTCTTTTTCCATTGATTTCTCCTCAAAGAACATGTGGAACCGCAAGTGTCATCCTTATGGACTATGAAGGAAGAATATTTCTCCTCTTCAAAGCTCTAACTCACTGTTTTGCACAAAGGAATTCAATGCAGAATCAGTATTTTCCCTATTAATAAAAAGAAACTTATTCAAATGTTCCACTCTTCAATCCAGTGCTACATTTCAATAATTCACACGCATCTCAGCTTCCAGTACCATTTCCTCAATTATCTTGTTATTTGAGACAACATTTTCTCAGGGTAACTTGAATAGTCTAAACATTTAAATTTTACTTGGCACTTTTTCATGTAAGAATCTATGACAAAGTCCACAGCGTTTCAGGCCTTCTCATGGCCTCTGGATACTTGATATTCTGTTTTTGTGGTCCTTTCCTAATTTGTGAATGCTGACAAAGTATGCATGTATAAGTGATTTTTGTGCCAAAAAATCAAATATGTTTACTTCAAGTATATAATGACTACTTTTAACAGAATTAGTTTGGGCTTCACAGCAGAATCAAATGTTTGTGAATTTGTATCATGTTTTACTAAGTTGTGGATAACTTCCATGATCAAAATTCTTTGAGAAATGGCACACTTAAAAAGAAGTCATTTGGAGGGGCTATTAAATCTGTATTTAACATACTAATTATTCATTGAAAGATTTGAAGGGTAAATATAATGAAATATCTGGACCCAAAAAGTGAAACAAAGTATCCGTCAATAAGACCAGCTCTTAATTGAATCCGAAATTCAATTAAAGGGAGAAGAAAACAGCTTCCATGCTCTTAATGAAATCCAGGAGGTTTTAGCATAATCAAATGAAAAAAAAGAGAAAGCACAATTTAAAGTACCTTTGCTTAGATATAAAAGTTACCTGCTAAGAATGCAAATTAAGTTTAATCATTGATGTTATACTTAAATAAAGCAATAGTTCTCAGATTAAATGCCTGAATCCTTTGTTTTCCTATCTCTCTGGGTAGGAGGTCAAATAAGGCAATGCAATTGGAATTGGTCTTAGGAAAACCTATGGCTTCCTCTGACTGAACCAATCTTGAGTCATGTGGCTGAAGTAAAACTTCCATTATCTGGTATGACAGAAAGTGGTTGGTAGTGATCCAAAACTCCATGGTGCTTGAACTTCAGAGGAAAAATAATTAAGATGTTTATCTGATTGAAAAGCTTGAATGGTTTGGCTTCTGTGGGACACATTGGTTATTAGTGCCACTATGGACCCAACAGTGCAAATAGGAATAGATGACTACAATTAAAGTTTCTAGGAACTTTGTGAAAATTTCAACGGTTTGTCCATTCAATGAGGTGCTTCAAATTTGATTCCTCAGATTTGATTCATTTACTCAGACCTAAGTAAAGATATACTGAATACATTTGCCTCCAAATTGCAGAAATAGCTCTATGTTTTCTTTGTTTTAATAACCACACTTTACATAATTAGTTTTAAAGGATGACTAGGAAGAGGAGATGTATAGAAATGAGTGGTAAATTGTCTTGGTGGCAGTGAGAAGCAAGTATAGCGTATATAGGCTCTGCATATCCTTCCTTCTACTCCCATTCTCATAGATGGGTCTGGTCCTAAAACAAAGCTACATCTTCCCTTTGGTGTCCGAGGGGAATCACTGAGGAGCTGAGCTGGATTTTCTACTGCCGTTGATACAACTACTCACTGGTGTGATTCCCTCCAAAATTATCAGCTGACAATCATTTTGGAAAGCCACACTTTAGTAGTTTTTGGAAAGGGGTATTTTTTAAAGGAATTACATAATGGAAAATATCAACAATAGCAGTATGAATCTACATGTTTGAAGAATTTATAAGTCTAGAGGACTTACATTACATTTGAGAAGGACATAAGAATCATGGAAAGGAAGTTACTTTAGAATGTTCCTAATATTTTTAAAGATGAAATTCAACTTAAAAATAACTATAAGGGAGCCAAAATATCATTCAAAAGTACATTTCAGATTTACTCTTAAAAAGTCTTTAATTTTCTAAATTTACTCAATTTATTCCAGAAAACCTAAGGCTGTTCATTAAGAATTTATCTCTATTCACATAAAAACCATAGTTCCTAAGGGACATCAACACACAAAGGAAGATGTATTTGATACTTTCAAGAAAGTGAAGTGGTTTTCCTAGGATGCATTGGGGGACAACTTGAATCAAAGCAAGAAGTTCATCAAACAAAAGCAAACAGATGATGACAGGAAAGATTTTCATTTTAAGCATTATTGAACTCACATCAGTATACTTCCAAGGAAAATTTGTCAGCAATGAAAAAGTCATTCTGATAATAGTAGGAACACATTCTTGACTTCTGTTTTATACACTCACACACACACACACAAATCCTCTCTCTCTCTCTCTCTCTCTCTTCTCTCTCTCTCTCTCTCTCTCTCTCTCTCTCTCTCTCTCTCTCTCTCTCTCTCTCTCTCTCTCCTCTCACAGAGTTGGATTTGTGTGTAAAAGGCTAGCATACTTAAATGGAAATGGTATATTCAAAATAGATCTAAAACAGGCAAAAGTGGAGTTTCTTCTCTACATGAATTCATAGCAAACATAGATACAGAGGGAAATGATACACCCTTTGAACAAAAGCAACAGTTGCTACAGTCCTTGGCAAAATGGAACAGGGGATATGATGGATTAATTGAAGAACAAAAGAGAAATGCATGTTTAAATGCATGTTTAAAGACACTGGAAAGCAATAGCCATAACACATGCACTAGGTGAACTTTGGAAAGTAATGTTTCAGGTGGAAGTAGTCAATATGCTGAACTTATGGCAGCACATCAAGGTATCAAAACAGAGCAAGGAGGACAATGTCATATATTCATTGATTCATGGGTGGTAGCTAATGGATTTGCTACATGGATTTTTCCATGTGGAAAAATCAAAATTGGGAAATTCATGGCAAACAAGTCTGGGGCAAAGAATTGTGGGGAGATACATAGGACATGTCTTGGGTTACTAATTTGTCAATTCTTCATGCAGATGCTCACATGGCCCTCACCACACAAGAACGTGAGTACAATACACATACTAATCAACTAGCAACGATTGCTACTCAGCATATTGTTCCTACTCTGACACCAACTGATGATCTGGTACTAGCAAAATGAGTCCATCAAAAGGTCAGCCATTTGGTGGTCTAGGCCACATACCAATGGGAACAAGATTGAGGTATTATTATCTCTCATTCATTGTTAAAACATGTAACAGAAGAATGCTATATATATTTCAATTGGTAAGGGAACAAACTGTTCCTTAACTAGTAACTGGAGAGATAGCAAAGGGAAAAATACCAGCCCAAATCTGGCAAATAGATTATATTGGTTCCCTACCCTGAGATAAAGGATGCAGATTTATATGTACTTGTCTTGATACCTACTCAGGTGTACTAGTGATTTGAGCCTATAAGATTATGACCCAGAAAAACACCTGTAAAGCTCTAGATATCATAAGTCTATGTTATGGAATCTCAATGCAGATTCAAATTGCAATAGGTCACATTTCAAAGGTAATGAAATGAAGACATATTGTGTGTTAATATAGAATGGATATATCGTATTCCATATTATCCACAAGCATCTGGGTTAATTGAAGAATGAATGGATTATTGAAGGAACAGTTAATGAAGTTAAGTTTGAATAATTCTTATCAACATTAGAACAATAATTTGTTCACTATTTTACGTAATTTGAGTAACAGACAATCGAGAGAAAGTACACCTCTAGCCAGAATGACCTGAAATATTCAAATTAGAAAACAACAAATACATAAGATCCCTAATATTGAGTATTGGACTGTGAGGTCAGATATCCCAGCACTGTATCCAGGGACACATGGTTCAGTAGGATGTGATTTACATTGTTGAGAGGACTTTTGTTTGGATAGAAAAGAAACAAGAAAAATCTCTACTGGAATATTTATGAGAATCCCTAAAAATCATTTTGGACAGATATTACCTAAATCAGAATTAGCAGCTTGAGGAATACATACATTGACTGGAGTGATAGATTCTAATTATCAAGGAGAAATTGTTGTGATATTCCAAAATTTAGGTGAAAACCCACAGAGTTTTGAAAAATGATAGAATAGTTCAAGTGATTATTATTCTTTATGAAACAATACACCTTCTGAAAACTGACTCTCCTTCCAAAATAACTAGCAGAGAAATTGAAGGGTTGGGTTCTACTGGCAGAATAAAATTGGGAGCTAAAATATGGGTACAAGGGAAGCCACACAATATTCCAAAGGCTGCAGAAATTATAGTACATGGGAAACATAATACCATGATTGTTGTTTGTTCAGGAGAAGATAATTATCAGATTGTACACTTAACTGATATATTCTACCATGAATGAGTCTATGATAGCGGGTTCATGGATTCCAGAAGCACGGCTGCCCCTGTATCTATCCTGCTGCTAGTTACTGTCTCCTTGCTTCTTTTTGGCTGTTAAATTTGTTTGCTAGATCTGTTTCCTGCAGGGTTAGTGCCCTCCACCTGCAGATGCCTGATCGCTTAAGCCAGATGTCACCCCCTGTCTATGAATGTGATGTGTCCCTCCTGGACCTGGCGTCAACTGAGTTCTGGATGCTGCCAGGGACAGCTGTATGTCTAATGTCAGCAGGAAGTGGCTGTAGAAGAACAGAACTTCTCCCCTTACTCTAAGATTTTAGACCCCATTCTGTTGAGGAGGACATGATGGGGTGCTTTGCTCAAGCCCCATCCTAAAATGTTGCTTTATGTGTTTATTTTCTGTGATTGCTGTTATATCATTGTAAAGTTCTGTTGACACTAGCTGCACCATTGACCTATGTACTGGATAAGAAAGATCTTGGGGCCAAATGCATTGCTAATGTATTTTTGCTTAATTTGAAGATCTTTCCCACCTATTAATGGGCCCATGTGACCCGTTTAAATCACATGGAAGCCTAAGTTACATGTGGTGGGAGGAGCTTGCTAAATGGATGCAACAGAAAGGGCAGAGCAGAACTGGGAGAAAGTTGGTAAGAGCAGTTAGAGTGGAGGGAGAGAGAGGACACAGGCAGGCAGACAGCTAGGATTGTGAATGTTTGCTTCTGGGAAGGCCTCAGAGATGGGATGGGGAGGGGGAAGGCTTGAGAATGGTATTTCCCCTGCAGTGATAATGTGTATTGACTTCTTGGTTACTATGATGGATTTGGCTTTCTGGTTTTAGGATTTTTCTGATGTCTGAATGAATGTTTTTCTTCTTCCTTCCATATGGAGAGTCTATTAAATTTTGCAATTCAGAACTATGCTAGCATATTTATAGTCACCATCAGTGCTGTAAATATTGCCTTGGTGATACAGTCACGTGATTTCTTCTCCTCCCATCCCTTTATGTGTGTATGTGTGTGTATGTATGTATGTATATGTATGTATATATGTATACATACATATATAGGTATTGATTTCTGTGTTTACAGAGAGCCATATCTATATGGCTGGAGCAGGACTGCAGAGATAGGTAGGTGTAGATATAGATATCTATCAGTCTACCTATATTTCTACATTCCTCATGTATTTCAGTTATGAGAAACAAAGTTCCTCCTTCTTACTTTCAGCAGTATGGTCTGGTTATTGTTGTTGTTATTATTATTATTACCACCTTCCATTATCTTTCAAATCTTACAAATCCTACTCCTCTTTTTCACACACACACACACACACACACACACACACATACACATACACACATATATTCTTTGAAGTTAGTAAAGGTTTTATGTGACTCTTTTTCTTCTCCTATTAGAATATAAATCCTTTATAAAAAGCACCTTCTAATTACAATATATCTAGATCTATATCTAGGTATCTATCTATTTCTAGATTTTTTTGATATATGTTTTTACATCTTAAAGTTCTTACTCAAATCTTTTCATTGGAAATGCTTTAAAGCCAGGGATTAGTATAGTACTTGGCATAAGTAGGTACTTAATAAATGCTACATAATTGACTTACTATTTATTAAATGTCTATTTGTTATAGAGGATTATATTCAGCTTTTCAGTATAAATTATTCTTGTTTGCAAATTTACATGTTTTGGCTATTGGAATATTGTATTGTCAGTTTTCTTCTTGTTTAGTAGAAAATACCTGGTCACATGTGATTCTTATCGAAGTTTCTTGATACCTGAACTGGTCCTTTTTGGTTCCTACTAGTATATGTAATAATACATATGTATTATAATACATATGTAAATGCATATTTATATACATTTATATGTATTTATATCTTTAGGATGATAGTGGTATACATATGCAATATAATACATAAATGTGTACATGTATATATAATGGACATTTTTATTTATTGCTTTGTTTGTTTGACGTAGAAGGTATGGATTCTGTCTATAATCTTCCTACAAATTTTCATTATGGCCTGTCTTTTAGGAGATAATCTGTGGATTTTTTCTTCATTTTAATTTCCAGTAGAACTGGTCATTTTTCATTTATGATTGCCTGAAAATAATGCACAGGATTTTCTATTTTTATAATGGTTTTCAGATACTCCAATCATTCATAAGTTGTATCCCCCTGACCAGTTTTACAGGTTACTATTTTTTGAATATCACAAATTGCATATTTTCTTTAATTTTCACTTTTGCAATTAAATTTTATTTATCTTAAAATAAAAAATTGAATTTATCTTTCTACCATTTTTTATTTTACTGTGAACAAAAGAAAAATAAAAATGATCAGAAAAAAATACCTACTTTGGTAATATCTTAACATGTCTATCTTATTATACATCTTGTTTTGTCAATCATCTTTCTCTAAAGAGGAAGGAAATATTCATTATAATTTCTACTCTACTTAGCTTGTCATCATATTAATCAACTTTATTTAAATTTTTAAAACTTGTTCATTTTTACAATGTTATTGTTTTATAAATTGTATTCCCTTTTCTTTCCCACTTCACTCTGGGTTAATACATACAAGTCTTCCCAGGTCTCCCTAAAATCATTCCTTTATTCTCTTCTAACACACAATAGTATCCTAATATATTCATGCAAAATAAATAGTTCAGCCAATTTCAAACTGGTGTTCATGCTTTTATTTTTTAATTCTTTGTCATTATAAAAAGAGGAGTAAAAAAAGGAATGTAAATATTCTTGTATAAAAGGTTTAATTTCCTCCTTCTTTGTTCAAATTAGGTATAGGCTTAGAAATGAATTTCATTCCCCAATTGAAAGGTATAGACAGGTAAATAACTTTTTGAACTTCATTCCAAATTCTTTTCTTCTAGGCTAGACAAATTTGCTGCTCCACTAACAGTGCATTAGTGTGTCCTTTCCCTTAAGCCCCTCCAACATTTATCATTTTCATCACTTGTCAAATTTATGAATCTGATGAAGTAGGACAACAGTTTTTAAAATGCATATTTCTCTAATTATGAGTGATTTGGAACACTTGTGTATGACTTTTTATAGCTTAGATACTTTTCTTTTGAGAAAAGTTCAAGCCCTTAAACTTCGGTCGACTTTACAATGGTTCTGTTAATCAATTTGTCACATTTCTTGAGAAAGAGAAACTTGCAGATTTCCCCACAGCTACTTCCCCTGTAATTTTACCTACACTGACTTCATTTACACAATATATTTTATATTTCATGTGACTAATTTATTCATTTTTTTTTATATCCTCTATTAATTGTCCATTATTTCTCTATCCATAGATCTTGAAGATATTTCTATCTTACATCTTTAATTTGCTAATCATATGACTTTTCTATCCAAGTCATATATCTGTTTGTTGCTTCTCTTGATACATAGTGATCTAATTATAATTTCTCTCAGTCTACTTTCTGGTTTTCCCAATTCTTTCCATGAAATAGTGAACCATTACCCTAGTAATAGGGATTTTTATGTTTATAGAATATTAGGCTATAGTATTAATTTGCTTCAATATGATGTATATATAAGCTGTTTCACAGATAGACTACTCCACTTTTTAAACAACGTTAAGCTCTTTTGATGACATTTTTACTATAATATAGATTGCGATGTATTACTGCTCTGCCTCTTTTCCTACTTTTTTTTCTTTATTATTTCTCTTAAAATTCTTGACCTCTTGTTCTTCCATTTTAATATATTATTTGTCCTGGCTTTATAAATTGCTCCTTTTGTAACATGGTTTATTGATGATGAATGGGTAGATTAATTGAAGTAATATTGTTGTTGTGTTATATTAGCTTGATCTATCTATTAGCAATTAATATTTATCCAATTATACAGGTGTGCCTTTATTTTTTAAATGTATATACATATATATATGTAAAAAGTTATAGTTATATTCTTAGATCTTCTGTTATTTCTAGGAAGATAAAGCCCCAAACATTTTACATAATATTCAGTTATTTTAAAAATATTTAATTTTTCTTTTTCTTCCTCACATACCCCTTTCAAACTTTCCTTAATGTTCTGTTTTTCTGCCTTTTGATTTTGTTCCATTTTTATTGTTGTTGTTGTTGCTGTTTCATGGAGTCAGTGATTCCTCTTTGGCCTCTCCTACTTTTCAGAGAGTTCCTTGTTTGTAGGAGACTTACCATTTTGTTTTCTAAGTTATATCCTTTCCTTTCATTTCTTTACTCTAGAGCTTTTACTTCACTTTTTATCTCATTTTGTTTTTTCTAAATGTCTATGCAATACATAAATTTTTTTTTCTCTGAATCTAAAAAACAGCATATAAAGAGGAAGTGGGAAGGGTATAGTATGAGTGAATGTTTCAAAGTAGTTGGTTAGAATGAGAAGAAAATTCACAGAATAAAATTAGGAATTGAGTAGGACATTGTCAGGCATCCTCAAGAAATGATGGTTTACTCAATCAGTTACCAATCAGTAAACTGAGCCTTCAAAGAAGGGGTTTCTTCAAGGTAGGAATGTACCTGCTCTTATAGGAGCTTCCATACCCAGGATTCTCTATTCAACAAAATCAAAGTTTTAGTCCAAGTCCTATATAATTTCAAATTTAGAGGTACCACTTGAGTATATATATATATGCTTATATGTATGTCTTTGTATATACACATAAACATATACATGTATATATTACATATATATACACACACTATATATGTATAGGTCACAATGCTTTAAATTAATAGGGATTAATCAAAGATCCTGTGAAATAATTTCACATATACCCAAGGGTTGTAGCCCACATATTAGCACATGCATATATTTGTGTGTGTATATAGATGTATACGTGCACACACACATATATATGCACAGATATATATACACATACATATATATAGACATAAACAGATACATACAGACATACAGATATATACAAATATATACAGATATACATACACAGACAGATACATGCAGACATACATATACAGACATATGCACATATGGGTATATAGACATACTCACATGTGTGTATGTATAAACTTTTGTGCGGAAGAGGTCTGTTGCCACAGATAACTTAAAATGTTAAAGATATAGAATTCCATATATTGTCACTGGGATTTATTGCTGGAGATGGAGGTAACAACAATTGTTGCTTCTTAAATCAATGTTAAAATTAGTCTACTTCTTTAATCAATGTTAAAATTAGTTTATTTCTCATTAGCACATATCATCTGGGAAGTGTATAGAGATTTTCCAGGAAAACAATACAAGTCAGTATGGAAGCCAACCTTTATTTAAAAATTACCTACAAGTTAACCAAAAAATAGATTATTTTTAATGTGGCTACAAAAACATTGTCTATTACTATTTTCCCTTTGTGCAATTTCTACAAAGTTAAAAATGTATAATTACGTATTTTCCAAATATTACATAAAACATCCACCCAAAGGATTGCATATTGAAGTAATTGCCTACTCTACCTCTCCAGATATTTTTTTAATCCTCAGAGAAAATAGCATTTGAGAAAAACTTCATCTTGATATCTGCTGGTGAGACACATTGCAAAAGTTATGGCATGGAAAACAGAATAATATAAAGCATTCTGACACTGTTCAGAACAAAGGGGCATTTAGTAAAAGTGTTCAAGAAAAGGAGCTCATTTTTGATTTCCAAGTTGTCATAGAAAATAAACAAGAAGATTAAGTCACACTGAGCCAAGAGATTTGTTTCCAAGGTCAAGTCCACAGAGAACGACGATAACGTTGCTTGAATTGCTTCATCAGCTATTTGTTTTTGGTTTAGAGGCATCTTGGTGTTATTTTCCTCATACGTTCTCTCTGATTATAACACTTGTCAGACCCAGGAAAAGTTTGTAGTTCACTACTTCTTTTCTATAGAAAACAAGCAAACAAACAAACAAAATCCACAACAACTTTATGTATGTGCCTATCATCCTTTATAGGATACCTTTCATTTGGTTTATGTGTTCCCTTTTCCACTCAGATGTTTTCTAAGATAATGTATTTTCCTTTCTCCTCAATATTTTCTTCACCTTGATCATTTTGCCCTCATTGTGTGACTTCTTTCTCACTTTCAATGTTCAAAAAGTAGATCTTTTCTTAAACCATGAGATAGTTTGCTTTAAAATGCATATGTGTGTGTGTGTGTATATATACATATATGTATATACACCTTGTATGTCTATCTTCCTTTACCACTTTAAGTATTTGACTCTCACTTCCTTCATAAAATTAATTCATGTAATTCAGTACAAGATTGAAGCAATGCTTTCAAGTTTCAGTCTTTGTCTGAAATGCAGACATCTTCAGCTTTCCTATTCCCCCCACATGGGGGATAGAAATTTACTAATTAAAATAATTTGTCCAATATTGATATTGAGAAGTGAACAGAATCATGAGATTGCTTGCTGATGAATTAGTCACTTTTTTCAAATTCAATGTACCAGTTAATTAATTATCTTTTCAGTTGAGGATAACTATCCAAATGGCATAAAGCAATTTTTAAAAGTTGTCTATTTATCACTTTATGGAAAATTGTAGAAGGTTTCACATCAGAGACCAGAAAGGGATCCATAATAATGTATTAAAAGTCTCAATACACAACAAGAAAGCAAAGATGTACAGTAATAACAGCAATGCTGATAATAGCCTCCTCTATCCATGGTACTAGCAAGTTCCTGCAGAGAAAATAGTGAAACTAGATTCATAGGAGTGGGGAATCTGAGGCCTTGAGGGCACATGTGGCCCTCTAGTTCCTCAAGTGTGGCCCTTTGGCTGAATCCAAACTTTACAGAGCAAATTCCATTAATAAAAGGATTTGTTCAGTAAAACTTGCACTCAGTCAAAAGATGGCACCCAAGCACCTAGAAAGCCTCATGTGGCCTAGAGGTCTCAGGTTCCCCACCTCCAAGTTAGAATACTGCTTCTCTCCTACTAGTCAATGGGCTACAAACCTTGGATATTGTAAAGTAATTTAGTGCTGGATAGATAAATAAATAGATATATAGATACACATAGATAGTCATAGTAATATATAATCATAAATATATAATTATAGTTTATATATATAATTATGGAGGACATGTATATTTAAAATATATCCTATACATGTATGTATATGTATACATGTGTGTATATATGTATATGTGTGTGTATACTTACACACACAGAGTATTTGAAAAGTTATTTCAAAAGGTCTATGATGAATTTGTATTCATTTAAAGCATTATACTTTGATATTAATTTGGCTTTAAAATGGCTAAAATATGCATAGTTCTTCTTGTGTTCCACACTTTGCTAAGCACTTTACAAGTACTATCTCATTTGATCTTCATGACAGCCCTAGAATGTAGATACTTTGGGAGATAGGCGCCCTGGAAGGTAGATCTATTATTATCCCATTGTGCAAATTAGAAAACCAAGTCAGACTTTATGTGACTTACCCAGAATGACATAGCTAATAAGCAACTGAGGTTGAATTTTAAGTCATGTTTTCTGACACTAGGTCTAGGTGTTCTATCCACTCTACCACCTAGATGAACAAGTTATGTTAAGAATGACTTAGCATAATAAATTAGCAAATATACCATCTCTAAATTTAGGAAGATGTTTCCTTCTACATTTATTGATATTTAAAATACACATACATGCTAATGTAATTAATAAAATATTTCACTTAAACGTGTTCCTGAATTCACAGTAGCTCATCATCATCTATTTTCTCATCAGTGTGAATGAATGTTATGACATAATATCACGGGGGACTTTGCAAAATATTTTGACATTAAATCATAATTGAAAAAGGTAAGTCTAGAACTTGGAGTTCTTCCTAGAATATCCATAAGATCTTGTAGTTTCAAGGAAACCAGAGTCTTTGAAAGACATATGGAGGTGAGCAAAGAGGACCAGAATCAGAGGGGTAGAATGTAAGCACTTCTGAAAATGATATAACTGTGACGGTGGAACACTAACCCATCATCTGGCCATTTAAAATCCAGAGCCTTGCCCTTAAAGCAGTCACACCAAGAGAAGCATGAGTTTGATAGCAGAGTTCCTCAGAGATACCCAGCCTATTTATGTGCTAGAATATTGGCACCATGAGAAGCGAAGGGAAGAAATTTAGCCCATGCCAGTCATTTTACCCTGGAGTTCTGGCTCCACTTTTGTCCGTATTCTAATAGCTGCAAATTTAAGTTCAGTCTGTTTATATGCCACAGTGTTTGCTATGATGGGGCTACTTTTCTCATTGCTATTGGTCTTCAGTTTTTCATCTTTTTTTATGGGAGCTTTGTGTACAATGTCTAGGGAAAAGAAATTTAACCCCTCCTGACTTGCTCTAATTCCAACTAAATAATAGTTGCTTCAATGGAAACCTATCTATGGAAAAAAAAAATTGCAGAGTAGAAAATGGATGAAATCTAGAAAAGTTTAACCCACAGTTATGTAGACACTCTTTTCATAGTGCCTGAATAATGCTAAGGGTTGATGGGGCATCCAACCTTTAGAAGATAAAAACAATAGCAGGGATGTGGTTCATTATTCTTCTAATCTGATGAGACCCTCACAGTGTATGAAGGCTGCTATTAGCAGGACCTAGGATGAGCATTTGTAAGAGGGTACGAATTAAGGGGCTTTGTTGTTGTTGAGTCATTTCAGTCATTTCTGATTCTGGGAACCTATTTAGGGATTTTTGGCAAAGATAGTAGAGCAATTTGCCATTTCCTTCTTCAGTTCATTTTTTTACAGATGAGCCAACCGAGGCAATCAGTGTTAAATGACTTGCCCAGGCTCACACAGCTAGCAAGTATCCAAGGTCAAATTTGGATCCAAGTATTCCTGACTCCAAGTCCAGCACTCCAACCACTGAGCCACCTACCTTCCCCAAGTGAGTGATTAAAGAAAGCCAGATCAAAATGCAACTGCTTTGGGTCATATACTCTCACTTACTGATGTTCTGGCATACTTTAATGATCTTAGTAAAGGTACAATTAATACATTTGTTGTCTGAAACCCAAGGCCTTTCAAGTAAAATTCATTCCCAAGACTGTGCCATTTCTATCTCTGGGAAAATGAGGTGTGGTTGTATAGCTATGAGTGTAGGTGTGTTGTTCAGAGTCAGCAATAAGCAATAAGTTGACCAATCAAGTAGCAAGTGTTGATTATTAATGATAACTAGGCAATAGGCAAGAATTTATTAAGGACTTACCATGTGCCAAGAGTTGCTAGGATACAATGGCAAAAACTATAGTTCTCATCCTGAGACCTAGGAGGAGATAAATAATTCTATATAAAATAAATGCAAATTAAAGGAAAAGGAAAAGTGTCAGTGGCTGGGAGATCAGAAAAGACCTCGTGGAAAGTGGCAAGAAGTTTAGCTCACAGATCTGTGGCCTGCAGCAGAGCTGATCTGAGAACTCCCTCTTTCTTTAAAGGAGAATTTGTTTTCTTGTTTGCTTAGAGTATGTTTGCAGTTAACCAAGACGTGATAGACATCAACACATGCATCCTCTACTCTTTGTTTTTGCCCAGACCCCATAGTAGACCTGTGCCTGTCGACTGATTTTTCTAAATCCACATCTACTGAATTTTCATGTTATCCAAAGGACCCTAAATGACTTTGGTAAATAAAAAGTTGCCTGAAACTGCTACTACTAGAAGTCCTTATTTTCTGGATTAAATTCATGTATCATAGATATCTTAAGCACATTTGACAATTGCATACCTGATTGAGTTAGTTAGTAAAATGTTTCAAAGCATCTGAATGCAGTCTATAAAATCACCAGTAGAGTCATTCAAAGTACCCAATCAGACCCTTTACAAAATAAATCAAATAGTCCCAGTCTCCAGGATCTAAGAGTTAAAAGACCAGAATAGACAAACAGCATAGATGTTATCCATTGATGGAAACAAAATATCCAAATAAATGTCATTCTCTGAAATGTGGCCTTCCTAGTATGGGAAAGTGTTTATGAGATTTTTGCAAAAGAAACTTACAATACATGCATATTTTTCCCAATATGAATTTCATCTCTTCCTTCTATGTTCAGTGAATCCCTTAGGATCCCCACTTCAAGTGGAAGATTTTCTAGACTACAATGAGGAAAAATTAACTGACAAATTGAAGCTGTCACAAGAAACCCAAGATGTAATTCCCAAAGCATCCGAACAGTCAAAACCTCTCTCTAAGTTTATTTTCACTGATGCCCCCTCTATATCAGAAGAATAGACCATTATAAAATATTTCCAACAAATACGCATTAGAGGTATTTATCTTTTACATTTTAGCATTAATCCCAGAGTTCTTCTAAAGGTGAATTTGTCTCTGGTCTAGTATTTAATGATATTGATCATCTCTTCACTAAGCCTCCAAGCTCATCCACGTAATCAAAATGAACTCTTGAATGAATGACAATTAATGAGGCTTGGAGATAACTTCTACCTACTTTAGCTTGACTATATTGCTTCTTATAGCTATGAGAGACCCTCTCCTCCATTTCCTGAATCAAAAATATCTGAAAAGTGCATTTTTTAACTTTTTTAAAGAAAATGTGCTTTGTATCTCTGGAGTAACAATAACAAATCAGATGAGACAAAAGTTGTTCATTCAATATACCTAATCCATCTTTATGTTCATGGACCAAGTGAATTGCAAGACTTAGATGATGACATATCGTGCATCAGAGTTCTATTTTCTAGGCTTTTGATGCTCTAAGGTGTGCAATTGCACAGGGATCTAGTTCTTACAAGGCTGTCAATCATCTGGACACTAGCACTCTAACAAATTTTCGACTTTAGCTACATAACTCTTAATTACAAAAAAAAGAGAAAAAAACATCATGGGGTTTAAAAAACCCTAAAATATGTACAGAAAAAAATTCCAATAGTAAAAATCTTTTTTACATAAATTAAATTGACTCATTACCAAAACAGTTCAGATGAATTGGAAAGTTTGTTTTTTGGTTTGTTTTTTTTTTTGAACATTGCAGACTAGTTTCTAAGATACAGTTCACTGGCTAAAAAGATATAGGAATGTTCAAAATGAAAAAATGCAAAGAGAACTTGATAAAAAGATAAAAATAATGGCTGTTCGACCTCTGTAAATTAGGCTGTGAATCTTTTGAAAAGAGAAAACTTTTAAAATGTTTAGAATCCCCTTAACTTTATTTCTTCAAGTTTTCCTTACTGAGTATTCCCAAGTCTTTGGAGAGCACAATTAAAATTTGTTTCTACTAGTACTCATGAAGTAAATTTCACACTATCTGAGCCAAGTGACATTTAAAGGACCTGGATTTAACCTTTAGTAATGAAATTACAACAGTCTGCAGTATCAAAGACACATTGAAATCCCATTATTTTAATGGAACTTTGTGAAAATATCATGGATATTGGAACAAAACAATTCCTGTTCATTTTGTAAACTCTTCTCGAGATTCATGAACTAAAGAAGTACTTTAAAACACACATATGCTTGTATGCATATTTATGCCAAATATATTTATATACAGGCAAACATAGCTGTCTTTATAAGTATATTTTACACACACTCCTGTAAATAAACCGACACATAAATAAATACATGTGTGTATAGATACAGAATTGGAAAGTTATGAGTAGTGAAAATTTTTCTTATATCTTCAAAATATTAAAAAATGACTAATGAAAATTTTTTTTCATCACATTGTGAATAACTTAAGAAAATATGAACCATCAATTTAGAATGGCTGAACAAGCTGTGGTATGTAATTGTGATGAAGTCCTATTATACTATAAGAAATTATGAGCAGGATGTTCTCAGAAAAAGCTGGAAAAACTTTCATGGGCTGATCCAAAGTGAAATTTACTGTGTACAAAGTAACAGAAATATTTGCAAGGTGAGTGGCTTAGCTATTCTCGGCATTACAATCATCCAATACAACTCTGAAAGACTTAGAATGAAAAATGCTATACATCCCCAGAGAAAGAATTGATGGAGTCTGAATATAGACTGAATCATACATTTTTTTTTTACTTTTTAAATTTTTTTTGCATTTTTTTCTATATTTTCTTCTGCAAAATGACCATTATGGATATGTTTTGCATGACTACACATGTATAGCCTATATCAAATCACTTGCTTTCTCAATCGGAGGGGTGTGTGGAAGAAAGGGGGGGAATTTGGAACTCAAAGTTTTAGAAAATGAATATTAAAAATTGTTTTTGCATGTTACTGGGGGAAAATAAATTCATTAAAAAAGTAAACATTGACAAGACTTAACATATGTAATAAGAAAAGGAAAGATTGAATTTTAAGTGGATGAATAGGACACTCATGAATCAGGCATTTATCAGAGTATCATCAAAGTACCTTGCTTAGAAATGATAAAAGAACTCAGTCTATAATGAATAAAGTGAGTTTTAATGAAAACAGAAGTGGAGTTTTGATGTTGGGAACTCACTGACATGGCAGGAAATGCAGTCCCTCTTGGAGAAGGGAGAGAGGAGATGTTAGATATGTATATTCTGCTTCCCTTTGAGTCACACAACACCAGCATTTTACATTTTAGGGGACAGATTTTGCTACAGACCAAAAGAAAAGTGTATCTCAGCATAGGAAATGAAGAGATTAGAATTTAAATGAGGAAATGCAGTATTCAAGGAGGAAAAAAGTAGTATTTGAAAAAAATGGTTACTTTATGCTGTGTTATATTAAGCTCTGCAATGTGTCTTGTGATCAGATAACATATAGTTGAGCAGGAATAAAAGGTCCAGAAGTATTTATTCGGGTTCCAGGATAGAGAAGCTAGCTCCAGATCTTGATCTCAGCAATAAAAGGAGTTTGAGAGAAATTTAGTGGGTATGGAAACTAGCTATAGGGTTAGACACATAGGTGGAAATTGAAGGTAATTAAATTATAGATGTGGGGTATTTAATGAAGGGAAAAAGAAGCTCAAGGAGTATCAGTATTGTTAGAATATATATATATATATATATATATATATATATATATATATATATATATATATATATATATATATATATATATATATATATATATATATGTATATCTAGGATGTGAATATAAGTAGCTGATTAGACAGCATTAAGAACTATACTTGGTAGTGGAGGAAGCTAGGGAAGAAAAAAAGAGAGAAATCCGGATGAACTTTCATAGTATTTAGAGATGGAGGGGATTAAGGGAAGAAATGCTGTTACTATCTGGTATTAAGAAAAGGATGAGAAAGCAGGTTATGTGTCTTGATACCCACATGTTCTCTTTAAATCCCAAAATTTAATATAAGTATATCAAATGATTAACAGATCATTTCATGTGTGTGCAGACTTAATGCTATAATATTTCATAATGCAAAGGACTTTGGTAGTATGATCACTGTCACCCCAACATATTCAGTAATAATGGCAGCAGCACCCATTGAAGACTAGACTAAATCTTCATAGGGCTTGTTCTCCAGGATGATGGAAGTAAAGGCTAAGTGAGGAAAAATACTGGCGGTCTGGAAGGGGGTAGGGTGTATACTATTATTCTCAAAGTTCTATCCAGGTCTCAGAGGAGCTGAGGCTGTTGAGATGCCCTGGCAACCATCTCTCTCCAATGTCTCCCTCAAAGTGCCCTACTGAAGGTGATAAACTGAGTATTTTTTTTAATTTGATTCTTCTTGAAAATTTATTTTACCTACAGTTAGAAGGCAATGCATGGAATAGGATCAGTAAGTTCCTATTGTGAATTAAGTAATAGATGTTCGAAGAACAATTTAAAATGGATATTCTCAAGATATGTTGGGTGGATACCTAGAGATTCCTGAGACACTTTCAAGAGCTCTATGAAGTCAAAACTATTTTCATAATAATACTAAAACAATATTTACTTATTAAAATCATTTTCCTTTTTCCAACTACATATGTGTGAGGCTGGATTTTCTTCCTGTTTGTCAACTAAAATAACATCTTGCAGTAGAATAAATGCAGAATCTGATATGAGAATTCAACTATCTCCTATTAAACCAGACATTAAAGAATATGTATATACGTATGTATGCATATATATATATACACATGTACACAACATGCATATTCATTTTGACAATTTTTCTAGAGAAATATATTGTTATTTTTATAAAATTATTATAAATGTTAATTTATTATGGATTTATTATCATTCTTAATGAATTCACATATTTTAAAGTGTATCAAATTTAATTTCTAATATGGCAAATATTGATAGATATAGCCCACATAAGCAAAAGCCTTTTGAGATTTTCAATAATTTTTAAAAGGTAAAGATGTTTGGGGGTCAAAAAGATTAAAAACTCCTGATTTAAAGAAGTATAGCATCATAGAATTTCAGAATTAAAATAGATCTTAGATATCATCTAATTCACAATTTCCTTTTTTTAATAACAAAATTGAAGCCCTAAGAATATAACTGCAAAATTAATAAAAATGGAAAAATATTTTTAAAATTTCTTGTCAAAAAGGTGTAGAGTAAATGACTACCAAGAAACAAAAGCCTGTCAAAAGACATAGTTTTATTAGTATTTGTGTTCCTTTGCTTGATAAAAGTAACTGCTTCTCCTTAGCTTAATAGATTGTCTTAACTTGATGGGGTCAAAGGATCTATTAGCAAGTGGTACCAACATTTTGATAATGAAATTTTCCTTTTTCTTTATGTTGGTCCTTAGAAGACAGGCACACAATGACACATACCTCCAGATTCACACATGATATCTTTTCATTTTGATTGGATCATCAGATGAGGCAAGAGCAGGAACAGAAATTTTAAAAGTTGAAGGAGATGAGGGGCAGGATTCCAAACACAGGTTTTTTGTGCCTTATCACTTGCTACCTTTAGCATACTTTATTTGAAGTGTGCTTATTTCCTTTTTCCTGATCACTGAGAATCACTAAAAATAACCCAATACTTTTTTTCACCATTGGCTTCATACTTGATAACCTAGGGTTTAGATTGCTTAATTATTTCCACAATACCTCAAAAGTCACCTAAGGGACCACATAAATGATTTCCACTGCTTCGTTCCTGTCTAGTCTCATTGTCCCTTTCTCAAAGAAATGAATCCCATTAATTAAGTATGACCTACCTGTCTCCCTGTGTCCTCTGGGAGCGATCAGAAGCCACTATTTCTGATGTTAAACAATTTTTATTTATTTATTTGATGTTATATGTGGTTAGAGGTAAGTAAGACAGGGTGCTCTTTGACAGGGTTTATTTGAGAAGCTATTAACTATATTAGAAAAGTACTTTCTTGGTTTCTAGAGAGAATACTTTCTTAGCTTTTTCTAATGAAATGATAATCCCTTTAATGTGGAAAAATAAATTTGAGAAAGAGCATTATCTAAGGAAAAGTATATAAATCTGGAAATCATTGCACTGTAGTCCCAAATCTTGTTGTTAATTAATCAGTCAGACAATAAATCAGCAAATAGTCGACCTGACCCTCTACTAAGATACATGGAGATAGAGACAAAATGAAATAGTCCCTGCCCTGAAGGATCCTACCTTTTTTAGCATACATAAACAAAATATATTCTCTTGACATATACAAGTATATACCAAAATATATGCAAGTAAATGAGTCTATTAATAGCTAAATAATCTTATGCAAGTAAAAACCTCTACGACTAATGAAAGGGTTTGAGATGTCTAAAATCCCTTTGAGGGATTTCTAGGAATGCATCTATTTGTACAACTTCTTTCGAAAGAAATTTCTAAAACTCCTTTACTTATTATTCTAATGCTTATCTCCTTCCCTATTAAGGACGTAATTTGCTTATTTACTCTAGACTTCATTATCTCCTTTTTCTAAAACTCCAGCAACATATATATATTCCACACCACACAATTTACCCCTTTAATAAGTGATAGAATATATCATTATGGGATCAATTTCTGTGTTGCTTTTGACTTGCAGAAACATTAAATCATATTTTTAAATTTGAGAATGAATCTCCATGGCCATTACAAGGTGTCAGTCAATCTTTCCCTGAACACCTCAAGTAATTGGGAATATACGATCTTCTAAGATAGCCATTCTATTTTTAGTTAATACCTTTCTTGACATCATCTGCCATTTCTAAATCCCAGTTTTGCCCACTGAGATTGAACAGAGTAGGCCTTTGACATGACAGTCCTGCAAGTACTGCTTCAGTAGAGCTATAGTGATCTTACCCGAACCTTCTCTCTCCAGTTCAAACAGCAAACACTTTAATAGATCCTCATAGAATCTGGCCTCAAGACCTTGGTCATTCTAGCTACCTTCTTCTTGATTTTCTTTAACCTTTCAATTCCTTTCCTATTTTAAAATATCATAGTGATCTGAACAGACCAGAATTGAGGAGGAGGACTAGCTTATTCCTGAAAGCTATACCTATTTTAATTCAATCGAAGATTGAATTTGTTTGTTTCCCCCTTTAGCAGCCATCTCACGCTGTTGGACAAGTCTAAATTAACTGTGCACTAAAAGCCTTACAATTGTTTTTTCACACAAACACCTATCTTATACTATTGCTTTCATTTTATTTTGAGTGCAACATGCTTGAGGATAGGTAGGAGATGAGTTTTATTAGGCTTGAGAATGCTTTATGAGAGGAAACAGCTTATAAAGGGACTACTTGATTGTTAGCTGCCCACTTGTGGTAGTCTATATGTAGTACTGAATAATCATTAGCAAATTTTCAGAAGCAGAAATCAAAACTTTCAGCCTGAGGGAATCTTAAAGAATATGTTGGCATTTAGAAATAGGGGCAAAAAATTTTGTTTGTGGGGTCCTGTTTTTCAGAAAAAAAATGGATTGATTTATCAATCACTCAATCATTCACAAGTAAAATGTAATATGTTAGATGTTGGGGATAGAAATTCAAAGAGTCTTTCCCTTCAAAGAGTTTACCTTTTATGATAGAATACATGTGTAAATGCACATAACACAGTCATTAAGCTATGGGAAAAACATATAAAATAGATCTAAGTTGATTGGATATGAGGATAAGGCATTATAAATATAAGGGATCAGGAAAGACTTCATGTATAAGGTAGGGTTTAGCTTTTATGTGGAAAGAAGATGGAGATGGAATCTGGAGAGACTGAGAGATAGAAATGAAAGCATGTGTTAACTGATTGGATATGTGGAGTGAACTATAGTGAGAATTTGAGGATGACCAAATCTTTGCATCACTGGAAAGATGGTCGTGCTCTCCATAAAAATAGAAAATTTGGAAGAGAGGTATAGGTAGGGGGAGGGAAATACAATGAGTTCTGTAGAATTTGTATACTTTGTGGATTTCTAGTTCTTTATGTTCCATAGGAAATTATTAATTAGGAGTTGGAACTCAAGTGAGAGACTAGAGCTAAGGATACAGATCTAGGAGTCACCTTAAGAGAGAAAATAATTAAAGCCCATAACAGATATATGAGAGGACCCTGCTTAGAGAGATACTACTAGGTCATGGTACAAATAGAATCTATTAAGTTCAGTGATGGATTGACAGTGTATCATATTAATGATAAAAAAGAGAAAGAAGAAAATAAGTTAACCATCAAGTTTCTTGTGGGTTCTTCTTCAGTACATTCTGGAGACGTGACCAGAGAAACAGAACATAGGGAGAAATATCAAGAAATCAGTTTGTCTAATTTTTAGCTTATAAGTAAGTTTTGATAAAGTATTTTAAAAAAATAAATGTAAATTTTAGGAGGAAGCTGCTGAAGAGGTAGAAAATAATCCTTTTCTTTTTAGGCTACTCTTAAGCAGTCTTTGTAGAGGAAAAGACAGTAATTCAGTTTCTCAATAGACTTAGACTAGATTAAACAGGGCTTAATCTGTGATCAATAAATCTAGATTATTTCTAAGGTCTGTTGTTCATTTAGTTGTCATTCATTCATCAGACATTATTCAGGCATTGCACTGTAGGGTTGGAGGCAAGTAAGCTGTGCAATGGATAGAGTACTGGATCTAGCATCAGGAAGACTTGAGTTCAAAGCTGACCTCAGGCACTGACTGTGTAACATTTAGCAAATAAATTAACTTCATTCTGCCTCAGTTTCCTCAACTATACAATACAGATAGTAGTAGCACCTACATCACAATGTTGTTGTGATGATCAAATATAATAATACTTATGAAGAACTTAGCATAGTGCCTGGAACAGTGAATACTTAATAAATAGTTCCTTCCTTCCTTAACTTCCTTCATAGGAATTTTAGCAATAGTATTTCAAGATTGTCTTTCCCTGAAATTTTATTATTGTCCTTTGCTTGAGATTTACATTAACTTAATTCATATTTTTCTATCCCAGATTTCAGACACAAGTCAATCTGTTTTAAAGCAAAATTAGAAAATAAACTTCAAATGAAAATGGAAATCTACTGATTGAAGTCAAAGGAAAGAGGGGGAAAGCAAATAAGAGCTCTAATTTTATCAGCAGTCTACACATTAATAAAGACATATTCACTCACTTTTCTACAGATAAGATGTCTCATCTTCTGATTTCCTTCGCTTTCAAGGTGCTGATCTTTCCCCGCTATAAGTGGATGATGCTAAGAGACAGGAGACCTCTGTTACCAATCCTTGTGAGAACACTAACACTGGACTAGAATGAAATACTAAAGGAAAGTATAGGATTTAGTGGGACTGAGACAGTTGTCTATTATTTCCCAGTTATTGTGCTATTTCTCTGTGCCCAAAGACCAGGCTGGAGTGGCCACTTCTCATGCAAGGCTGGGGGAAGACAAGCTACCCCAGAGTTGGGTTGCTGTGAGCCAGAGACAGAAGCTGGGGCAGGGGTCCCTGGAGCCTTCTGTGCCTGGACACAGGCAGGAGCAGAGAGAGCTTGGAATGGAACAGTCCCTTCCCCTATGAGGTGTGATATGCAGCAAGTGAAGAGAGGTGCCTGGACCCTGGTAGTAGCAGGGAGCAATTGTCCCCTGGACCTGCAGGAGGAGGAACCCCAGAGCTTGGGACTGAGCATAGGCTCAAGATGAAAACTTTATAGCAAGGCAGGAGCAATGAGTGTGCTTTGCTGCCACTTCCCTGGGATGAGTTGGAACCCCAGGGTGGAGTTGTCTATAGTGGGAGGGAGGGAAGTGCCATAACCCACAGGGACCCACCTTATTGGCTTTGTCACCCCTCAGGCCTTGGAAGTCAGGGATGAAGTAGTATTCGGACTTGGACTCTGGCTCACTAGAGCATCTGTGAACCTGAGAGTGCCAGGTGGGACCCTGAAACAGCAGTATGGGGAGAAGAACACAGCCGCAAGAGGATTTTACTTGGACACTTTGTTTTGATTGAAGAGACTGTAACCTACTATTACCTAGGGGTGGAGTGTTTTGTGTTCTCTGTGCCCCTGGAAATGTGCTGTGTTAAGGAAAGATCTTGACCTGTGACCCCTTGATTGTATAAACAAGTATGTTGGGACAGTACCTGAGTGAGAAGGATCTGGTTGCCCACTCCCCAAGATTTTGGCCCCCAAAGAATGTATAAGGTGAGGAATATGTTTTATTATATAGAATTATATGTTTTGTTTAGGCCTTGTGGCCATACCTGTTGGAGGAAAAGGACAAATTACTTTTACATCTGTTTAAAGTCATGTGGCCATCTTGGGGAAAAGTTATGGATTGGGAATGTTTTCATTTCTTGACTTAAGATTTAGTTTTGAGTAAATGAGAGTGCTGATTGTACTGTGCAATTCGATCCTTAAAATATCTCATATCTCATTGACAATACGCTAAGCAGACCCAAGGACTCAGTCAGCATAAGCTAACATCAAAATTCATCCTTGCTCCCCAGTACCCTATCCCTCTTCCCAGAGCAATGGAGAGCCTAACTCTAAGCTGTGGAAGTTTGCTCAGACTGCCACAGGTCTTTGGGAGAATTAAACTTTCCAGGTGCTACAGTTCAGAAGTACTAGTGCTGCAAAGCTCTGGACTGGAAGTACTAGGGAAAACAGACTCTGAACTGACTGTTCTAGGCAAGAGAACTAAGACATCACAGAGAGTATGGGACAGGTCACCAGGGCATAATAGCTTGTGAAGGGGGAGCTGGAGGAGGATAGGCTATCTAGCACTCTATCACATCTGAGGGAGAGTTTGGGACCAATTCATATAATTCACTGTCATTTGGAACAGGCTGAGACCCTTTGATATTTGGCCCCTAAAAAAAAAATCAGAGGGAAGAAAGTTAGGAAGTGAGTGATAAGGAAAGCAAAGGGAATGGAGGGGGAATTGAAAATATCAAATATCAAAATGACAATATTAAAGATTTGATCAAAAAGGACATACAAAGACCTTGAATATAAATAGATAAATTGTTCAGAAAAACTATAATAACAGAAGGAAATAAGGCCTCCAGATCTATTTAGTGAATCCAGGCATATATGAATAAATAGTTCAAAATCAAGAAAAATGATCCAATGCTTGATGAGGCATAGGTTCCTGTGCAATGGAAACCAAGTATGCTGTTTCTGAGTGGTTTAATGAAGATATGAGAATTATCAAATCAGAATTTATCTCTTGCACAGAAAATAAGAAAAAATAAAAGAAAGAAATTCAGAGTATAAATGCTAGTACAGACTAGCTTGTAGCATGGGAGATGAGGAAGAAGTCCTAAGTGAGCTCAAGGTAATTGAGTTTCAATTCCTATCGTTGTTGTTTTTACATTCTTTTGGATTCTGAGTGTCCTAGAATGTACAGAAAAGAAAGAAGTTAAATTTGTAACATAAACCTCACCAAAGAAACTAAAGATAAAACAACAGACTGGTAATACAAATACACAGAAGTAAAGGGCAACCTAGAAAAAAAGAAGACAAAAACCACAGCATTAAAAGAACATGCTCACTATTCAACAAAAGACTTACTGAACTTGTAGATGGGATGCATGGGGACAAGCTAAGTTTCTTTATGTTTCCCATCAAAATCTGACAAGATAACAAAATAAACATCTTAACTCCATAGTGAAGAATGTAATAGAACTGTCCAGAATTTCTAAATATAGAAAATGAGAATCTGATAGAAAGAAATTATAGATCACCTCCAGAAAATAACCTATGGTTATAATTTTCCAGATATATACTGATTAAATTTAACTATTCATTTGAGAAAGAACAAATTCTGTAAGTTTTTAAAGAAAAAGCCCTTCAAGTACAAAGGAAAGGACATTAGAATCACTTTTCCACATTCATTAGAACAAGAGAAAGAACTGTATTACTGTGTTCTGAAGAGGAAAAGAGCAAAAGATCTCAAGATACAGCCCAGGGTGTCCTATCCTTCAAATCTGATCTGAATCACATAAAACAAAAGATGGACATTCAATAATAGTGAAGAGTTTGAAACATTCTGAGGAAGGAAAACCAGAGCTGAAGAAATTATTTGCCTCTCAAACACCCTAAACAAGAGAAATGAAGGCAAAGCAAATAAATGAAACAGGCCAGCACAGTGACATAAACAAAGACCAGCCAGATACTACTTTCAATATGTACCCAAGGAGACAGGGATAAGAGGCAGAAGTCTAGTAGTCATAACTATGGAAAGATAGACAATGGGGACAGAGATCTAGGGAGAACAAAGCCACCCTAAAAAAGAGTAAAATAACTGAAGGAACATAATATTTTTTTAGAGGAAAATGGTAATTTGACATTGAAAAGCATACATATAGACAAAATTAGTGCATCTAGGTAAAGAAAAGAAGTAGCTAAATAGAAAAAAAATTTTTGAAATTTCTTTGATAAGGGTTTGGTAATATACACACATACATTACATATGTAGAGAAATACATATATGTATATACATACATACCTATATATGAATAATATCCAATCCTGAATGAATTAGATAAATGTTCTTAAAAGAACTGCAGAGTTTTAAAACTACATGAAAACATTCTTGAAATACAAGAGAAATATGAATCAAAATGACACTGAGGTTTCACTTCATACCTTGTAAATTGGCAAAAAATGATAAAAAATGACAAGATTCCATGTTGAAAATTTTACAGACAAAAACACTAATATATTGTGGATGGAGGTGTGAAACAGAAAAGCATGGACATAAATTTTTGGAATGAGTTTTGGAACTATGTAAATAAAATTACTAAAATGTCCACACCCTTTGAATCAGAAATTCTTACTGTTGCTGTTCAGTGCCGACGAAACCTTTGTGACCCCATGGACCACAGCACACCAGAACTTTTATTGTGACTTTCTTAGCAAGATAGTGAAGTGGTTTGCCATTTTCTTCTGCATTGGATTAAGAAAACAGAAGTTAAGTAGCTTTCTCAGGTTACGCAGCTAATAAGTGTCTGAAGCAGGATTTGAACTCAAGCTTTCCTAACTCCAGGCCCTATGCCCTATCCACTGTACTTCTTAGCTGACCCAGAGTCTCCATTAATGAACTTATGTATATGTCTATGTATATGTATATGTATACGTATATATATATGTGTGTGTGTGTGTTCATATGTGTGCGTATATATATGTATATATATATACATATATATAAACACACAAAATAGTTAAAGCAGCACTTTTCGTGATAGCTAAGAATCGAAAACAAAGTAGATTCCTATCATTTGGAGAATGTCTTAACCAATTATGGTATATGAATGTAATGAAATATTATTTTGAAATATGACATCAAATACAAGAAATTATGTGTGTTATGAATACATTTTCAGTTCTTTTTCAGTTGCATCTCATTCTTCATGATCCCAGTTGGGTTTTCTTGGCAAAGATACTAAAATGATTTCCCACTTCCTTCTCAAGATCATTTTGCAGATGAGGAAACTGAAGCAAGCAGGGTGAAGTGACTTGTCCAGTGTGACACAGCTAGTAAATGTGTGAGGCCAGATTTGAACTTAGGAAGATGAAGCTTCCTGACTCCAGGCTTGACAATCTATCCAAAGATCTGTATGAAATAATGTGATGCACAGTGATGTAAATGGAGTTAAGAAAACAACACACACAGTAATTACAAACATATAAATAGCAAGGACAACGCAACAACAACAACAAAAAACAAAAGTAAATAACAAATCATAAATCTCAAGTGGGCCTAGAATGAAGAGATATGAGAAGATAGCCCCAACGTACCACTTCACAGAGGTGGAATATACACAGGTGTTACATATTGCACACCTGTTCAGAATTTTTCAATATTTATGTGCAGACTTGCTTTTTTCTGAAAACGTACTACTTGTCGTTAGGCATACCTCTCTGAGAAGGTAATGGGGTGGGATAAATGGGATACTTAAAAGATGTAAGAAACAGAAAATAACAAGAAAAACTTAGAAAGGAAGAAAGAAATCTAAAGGATCAGGTAAGGGGAAAAAAAGCATCAAGATGGCAATTATGATGTCACCTTTTGGTTTACATGTGAGTCAAGCAAATTGCCAAATCATTCACTGTAGGTCGCCAAAATGTGCAAACACTGGTTAAGGGAGCAGCTGGTAATGTTGTATACAAGCTTCTCTCCAGAAATTAATTGTGAATATTAAGAATAATTCTGACCTGGGTCACAGCTGCACTGATTTATGTTAACTTCTGCACATTTATCAGGTGCATGTGTTCTTCCAGCTAACTGCAAAGCAAGAGACCTTGGAGTCTGTGATGAAAAACCTGCCCATGTGTTATGGAGCTATACAAGGAAGACATCTGTTTAAACTCCACGCTGTTCATCTCTCCAACATCTCTGGCATGTCTGGTTATGAACACCATATGATTCAGAAAGGAGCTCTGGCTTGCATTCAGTTTGTAGAAACATGAGAAAGGTTCAATATTCAGAAATGAAAAACAAAATTAACTTGACATCCTACATTTATGATGCATATTATTGAAAAGAAGCATTGTGTGGTGAATAGAGCTGGTGTCACTGGTCAGAAAGATTTGGATTTGAGGCTTGCCCCTCACATACAAAATAAATATGAGATCTTAGGAAAGTCATATAATCTCCCAGTGTTCCAAGGGAACTCTCTAAGACTTAAGTTATTTTGGTAGAGGGAGGCTTGTGGTTAGTTTATGTGTTTGTTTTTAAATTGGGAGTTCCCTATAAACATGAATTCACAGATCGAATTCAACCAATCCTTAGTAAGATGGTAATTCTAGGTTGAAACAATAACTTAGATGGGGTAGCTAGGTGGCCCAGGGGATAGGACACACTGCCTAGCATTAGGAAGATCTGAGTTCAAATCCTGCCTCAGAAACTTACTAGCTGAGTGAGGATAGTTACTTAACTGTTTGTTTCAGCTGGAGAAGGAAATGACAAACCACTCCAGTATCTTTGCTAAATAAAACCCCAAACAGGGTCTTGAAGAGTTGGCAGAACTAAAATGACTAGACAACAGGAGCAACAAGGTAGCCTAGAGGTATGAATCATAGTATAGATGCTTTAATTCCAGTGGGCAGTGGCATTTTTTCCTATTCCATTGGCAGTAGCTATAAGACCACACAAACAAATGAGCACACATATATTCACACAAACATATTCACTGTGTGAGTGCACAAAATACATTCCTAAAAAAAATCTTCCAATTCTAATTATGATTCTAGACAGAAGAAATTCTTCCAACTAGTAGCTAATATATAAAATATTTAAAAATTAACCTTGACATGGCTCCCTAACCCTATATATGTTCCCTAATTGGCATGGCACATAATTAAAATTAAGAATATTTTCAGTTATTTTTTTCCTTTAATCTATGAATGCCTGAAGATAAATCTGCAATTTTTGTTTTACTTTGCTTTGTTCTAGGGGAGATAACATGATGTAGCAGATAAAATTCTGGCCTTAGAGTAAGTATGAACTGTACTAAAAATGCCTCTGACACTTGCCATCTGTTTCACCCTGAGGAAGTCATTTAACTTGTGGTGACAGAGAGTTCCCACACTGAATGTTCTCTACGCTGATAAATTTACAGTCTTTATAATCACACAAGATACTCTGATACACACTCACTCACACACACACACACACACACACACACACACACACACACTCACGCACGCAAAACTTCCTCACATTTACAGGTATCCAAATGTCAGCTTTTATCAATGCAGGTCTTCAAGTCAGTTAAACAGACAATAAACATTTAGTAAGTGCCTGTTACATGCCAAACACTGTGCTAAGAACTAGAGATAAAAATGCAAAAAGACATTCCTTCCCCTCAAGGAGTTCACACTCTAATGGGGAAGACAACTGCAACACCAACAAAAACTGAGAAGGGGAGGGGACAAGGAGGAGTGGAAGGAAACATATTCTCTACAGCCTTGTGATCATGATGGAGTCCAGTACAAAGGAATGTAGTTGGTAGAGAATGAAGAGATGCCTGGTCTAGGTGCTCTTCCTAAATGGAGTCATCAAATAAAGTCTACATGTACTCCTAATGGATCTATGAGAGGAAAAGCTGATTTAAGTGGAGTTGAATCTGATATGTCTCTGAGGTCCTTTCTAGCTCTGATAATAGGTTGTGCTGTATTGTTTTTTAGTTCTCAATTTTCTGATTCCTTACATTCTTGTAAAATAGCTTTAAAAATTCTTTAGTAGTTTTTCCTTTAAGGACAGATAGTTAAAGAATAGATTAAAACACCGAATGCAAGATGGATTATTTCAAAAGCAGGATCTTAATATCCTGCCATGGGTTGTAATAAGATCAGTCGTATAATATTTGGGAGATTGTGTCCATGTTAATGACTTTGATATATTCACTCATCAGTCTTGCCTATCTGAAGTGATTCCCCCAGACTTAGGCTTGAATGAGCTTTCCAGCAACATTGTGATCAGCAGTAGTCAAGACACTCAAGTTAGAAGGAGAGTTGGGACTAAGAGGAAGAAAGAAAGAAAGAAAGGAGGAAAGGAAGGAAGGAAGGAATAAAGAGGAAAAGAGAGGAAGAGGAAAAAAAGGAAGGAAAGAACAAAGGGAAGGAGGAAGAAAAAGAAAGAAAGAAGGAAGAAAAATTTGAGACTAGTTGATAATAAAGGAACAGATCAAGTAGCGATAAATGTGAGATAGAGAAATAGATTAATCAATTGATTGATAACCAATGGACAGATAGATAATGGAAACACGGATATAAAGATAAATGATAGATAGAGTAATTGATAGATAAATAGAGCATTTATTATGGTCTTTGTATTTTCCAAGCACCTCGCTAAACATTGAAATCCAAACAAACAAGAAAGTGCTCCTCAACAAGAAGGTTACATTCGAAGGAGAAATACAAGCAAACGCAGCTGGAATATGCAATACTTAACACTTAGTAAGCAGATAACAAATGCAAAATGATGATGATGATGATGGTGGTGGTGGTGTTGATGGGTGGAGAGAAGCCCAGAGAATCAATCACATGTCGAGTAAAGTGGAGCACAGCTGGTGTCATTCCTGAAATCATACTGTAGGTGAAGGAGTCACAAGTCAGGAAGCCAAGGAATAAGGAGAATTCTTCCCAGTTTGTGAAAATGAATAGTGAAGATTTCTTAATGATGGGTTGTTGTTGTCTCTGTCCTTCATTCCTGAAGAGGACCGTGACATCAGGAGGATGACATGACTTGCAGTTGACTTTGATTTGAGTGAGGGAGAGCTGTGCAAGGTCACCAGCCTCACCTTTTTTCTCCTGAGCCATCTGGGTCTAGTGACCTGATATTCATCAGGATGACTGGAGATCGCCCAGGATGCAATGTGAGACCCTGGCCCTTTCAAGCTAAGGTCCTATAGCATTTTCACTTTGAGTGAAATAGTCCCATTCAATGAATAGGCTTCTTTAAGTAGTTGCTTAAGGGATGGCCCCTTTAATAAAAAAAACCCAACAAAACAAAACAAAAAAAAAACAAAACCAATCAAACAAGGAAGAGAAGACCCTCAGGGTTCCTGTGTAAAGGGGAAACAATTATTATTTAGTATTTAATAATGAGAATGAGGGAACCAAGGAAAAGAAGTGAAATGACTGAAGCAGGTCATGAATGGTATGGAGCACGTGTGGGACCCCTCCAGAATTCCAGTCCACAATTGTAAATCTACAAGTACACAACTTTGTTGCATATTCACTTCTAATACCAAGATTCCTTGAACTTTCATACTATTACTGATATATCCCTCTAATACTCAATTCAAATCCTGGCAATTTCTTTCTTCTCTACGTAAGATCTTTTATAATCTTTCAGTCTCACAATCAATACCAAGCATATGCTGAGTTCAAGAGTTGCTTTGGGATAGCTCTCAATCCTCACAGCATTTCATGAAGGGATCTCCACTAGAAGAAAGTTTGTTCTTGTTCAGTCATTTTAGTCATGTTGGACTCTTCATGATCCCATTTTGGATTTTCTTGGCAAAGATATTGGTATGGTTTGCCATTTCCTTCTTCGCTTCATTTGAAAAATGAATTTAAGTGACACATTTTACAAACAGACTTAAGTGTCTTCCCCAAGAACACAGAGCTAGTAAGTTTCTGAGGGTTGATTTGAACTCAAGTCCTCCTGACTCCAAGCTTGGCACTGCCTAGATGTCCAAGAAGATGCTTACCCTCTGGAATACATCTCATGCTCTACATAAGAAAAAGATTTTTTAAAGTGTTTTTTGAAGGGAGAAGGAGAAGAGATTTAGGGCCAGGTATGAATCCAAGAAAGACTATGTTCCCTACAACAGATGTAGGGGGTGATCCAGGGGATAAGGTACTGGGCATAGAGTCAGGAATAACTGTGACCAAATTTGGCCTCAGATACTTATCACTTGTGCTTCCCTGGGCAAGTTATTTAACCTTTGTTTGCTCCAGTTTCTTCAACTGTAATATGGGAGTAACAAATACACCTCTATCACATGGTTCTTGGGAGGATCAAATTAGATGTTTGTAAAAAGTGCTTAGCACAGTGCATAGCAGAGAGAGAAGCTACTCTATAAATGTTTATTCGTTTCCCTTCTTTCCCACAGGGAGCCTCTGTCCCTTTCACACTAAATATTAATTTCAAACAAACCTAAATAGTTATCAAGCCCACCTGGGCTGAGGGTATAGGAAGAATAAAAAGAATATCAGGAGAGTTTGAAGGAGGATAAAAGGGGAGATCATTCCCACGCTAAAGGGAGAATGGGAAAGTTAGAATGCACTTAGAATAATTTTTTTTTTACCTGAACTAGGAGAATCAGTAAAGCTATTTTATAGGCTGTCATAAGCAGCAGTTACCTGCTTAAAAAAAGCTTACAAAGGACTGACATTGCGGGCTTTCAACATCACTGCTTTTCAACTGAGTAAATGTTTAACTTGTTGATTTGAAGCTGTTGGACATGAAAGTGCTGATAGTTCAATGAATGGAGGACCAGAGTCAGCATTCTGATGTCCTTGCCAGTTTTCAACATCTTTGTATAATTCAGTGCAGCTAATAGCTTTGTGGAGTGAGTGAAAAAAGGAAACAAATCAGACTTGCACAGTATTGCCAAAATCTGTCAAGAGATCCATACATTAGAGCAAGAAAGATGGATGTCTTCAGTGTTCTGGGTTAGTTACATAGGAACAAGTCAGATAAATTGGGAGGTCGTTGGGCTAACTACTTTTTTTCAGATAATGGGAAACTGCGCTCTAAGAGGAGCAAGCTGAATTGATGTTTGGACTGAAGAAAGGAACATATCTTTTGCATTGGTTCATATTTCAGCTGTCTACATACACAAACACAGTATATATACAATGTATATTCATATGTATATGTGCATCTATATATATGTATATACAAATATATATATAAATACATACCCATTGTGCAATATAAATATACATACGCATACACAAATACACATAAAATCAACAGAGAAAATATTTCCATGCCTATGAAATTTCCTATGATAGAATAAATTAAGCAGCCCCCAAATTTCTGTGTGAAGAACCTACAGGTATAATTGGTAGACCAACTTGAAATGAGGTTATGTCAATTTCATCTTAACACATTGTATCCAAACTATATTTTAAAATTGTGACCCCTATTATTCCATTGTTCAGTTGATTACCCAAGCGCAACATTGTTTTTTTCTGAAAGTAACTGTCTCATATGAATATTTTCACAGAATGTACTATTTTGGTTAAATATTTACTTCAAAAATTGTGCTGATATACCGTTGTATTCTTGAAATTTTCCTGAAGTCCTGAGATCCCTAAGAGAAACAAAGGGGGTAGCACTGACAATAGAATCCACAAATAGGGCAAGGAAATTACAACTGTTTAAAAGGCAACCCCAGAAAAAGAGTAGAAAATAGTATTTAGCTAGGTGAGTTAGTGAATAGAACCCTGGACCTGTATTCAGGAAGACCTGAGTTCAAATCTAGGCTCAGATATTTTCTAGCTATGTGACTTTGGGCAAATTATTTATCATAATTTGTTTCAGTTTCCTCATCTGTAAAATGAGACCGAGAAGGAAATGGCAAACAACTCCAGTATCTTTGCCAAGAAAACCATCATGGGGTCCTAAAGAGTTGGACATACCTGAACAAAACTATTTTGCTGTGAAAGTAAAGCAATAACCACTGGCTTAGATCCTTAACCACTATTATTTTGAGGGCTGTTTGTAGATGTGGATTATTAAGCTAGTCAGTCTTTAGACATTGTCTCAGATATATCATAAGAACTCACTTGGAGATCATAAGAACTTACATATCTTTCATTAAAAATGTTAGCAACACTCAATTACATTTTATCATTTCCTCCATTTCCCCCGTAAGAAAGGAAAAGGAAAGTTGCTTGATCTGCTGAATTCTATCAAGAAACTAAATAGTAGAACCAAGACTAAAATTTTAAAAAAATATCCTAATGTATTTAGGAGACTACAATGCCATACTATCCATCAGATTCTCTCAATTGAGAAAATATTCACTTATTGAATGTCTTAGATGCATAAATTTTGTCTTTACAAAAATTCAAAAGTAACATATGTAGCATAAGATTAGGCATATCAAATTGATTTCTGTTGGTTCAGTGCACAGTTCTGGTATGCCTGCCACTTGTAAGACAATTTTCAAGAGTTGAGATAAATCAAACTATTTAAATCTTTTGGGAAAGCCTGATTCCTTTGTGTACAACTATGTATATATGCATGCATATATGTAATCTGTCTATTTATGCATCTATGCATATATGCATGAATGTGTAGGTGTGTGTATATACATTTATGGATGCATATGTGTTTGTGTGCATGTATATGGATGTCTAATCACAGGAAAGAAAGGGGTAAAGAAGTGAAGTCTATTTAGATTATTTCTTAAAAGACATTTCCAGAGTATTAGGATTTCAATGTTTAAACTAAAATGATATTTTTCCATTTTACATATCTAAAGAAAACATTAAAGATAAAATATGATGCAAATCTTACTCACTGATAATCAGAAACCTATCTGGAAATCTTTTTTGCTTCCATTCTCCAACAAAATGGTAGAAATCAATGTCTTGAAATAATACAAGAAGAAAAGATGGACAAAGAAGACATGAATAAGGGCCCTGTAAGTCATAACCTGCTTAATAATTGGGTCATCATTGCAGTGAAATATGCTAGCTGTTTCAGTCTCTGTGGTATCATTTACAGGCTAAAAAACTTGTTTATTTAAGAGTGAATCTGTCTATCTGCAGTTACTTATAAACTACAAGAAGTTGCTGACTGGTATTAGGAGGGCTGGAGCATCATGACTGTAAGAAATATATCCTTCATAAGATGTAAAAAACAAAACAAAAACAACCCTCAGATTACTGGTAATTGGTTTCGTTACACTAAGAAGGAAGAGTAGAATGACATTTTTCATATGAATTCAAGGGAACTCAGCTTAAGCTCCCCGACCTATGATCTCCTCACAATATCAAGCCTACCTCACTAGATTGATTTAGAAACACTAATTAGCTCAGTCTCTCTGTGATTTTGAATGGAAATATGCTTAGCTTCTTAAATACTTGTAAAACTACAAACACAAATTACTAAATACACAGTATTAAAGCTGTTCTTATGTTCTTAAGGGGAAATGGATTATGGACTCTGAACAGCTCTCGTGTGATATGTCTCAAATCCCAGTTTTTGGCTGCTTTTAAAATGTCCATTTGTTCCATGAAATCTAATTTCCTCTCTGATGTTATATGCATAATAGAGAGATTCTTAATTTTTAAAAAAAAGGAAGAAAATTGACAATAGGAGAGTAGGGTTTTGTGTGTATATTTTCTCCACCAAATGTATCATAATGTATTCCATTGAAACACAACACAATGGCCTCCTTTAATATTTTATGTGCCTAGAATTTCTAGAAAAAATATTTCCAGGAATTAGTTAATATTTATGAAATTGTTTATTCCATTAAAAATTCTGACACTGTAAATTGTGTGCTTAATCTGTAAAAAAAGTTGTCACTGTATATCAAACTCTGGTTGTTTTTAGTTGAAGATTCAGGCAGATTTTCCTATCTAGAGGCAAAATCATGGTAATTAATTTTAATTAGATCTGTGACCTTTGTAAAGTATGGTTTAGGTTCCAAAATGAGCTGTAGTTTCACAGCATCGTATATCTGCAGTTGAGTGGACCCTTGCAGGTCTTCCCTTCCAAACTCTTCATTTTACTGTTGAAGAAACTAACTACCAGAGAGGTCAAATGACTTAGCTAGAGTCATATGGGCAGTGTCAGATCTAATTCAAACTCATATCAAGTAGACATCAATTTCAGCATTCTTAGACAAGTTTTTTTTATTTTATTTTATATCGTAATATTGATTGTTATAGTTTTATCCCCATGGAGAGTGACCTAATAATCTAGCCAAAAGTTATTTTCACACCTTTCATGTTTTCAAGTGTGAAAATACTTCTTTAATTATTTAGACTAAATAAAGATAAACCATCAGTTCTCAAAAGAATTGCAAACTATTAACAACCATCTTAAAGAATCCTTTAATCACTAATAAAAGAATTACACATCAAAACAACCTTACATCATACACATTGGCAAAAATAATAGAAGATGGTAATGGTCACTGATGGTAGGGTTGAGGGAAGATGGGCAAAGTAGAGAATTGTTTGTGTGAATCTATATAATTGTTTTACAAAGAAATTTGGAATTGTGCATTTAAAGTGAGTAAAATATATATTCTTTCTCCCAAATTTTTATTGATGAGTTGATATCCCAAAGAGTCATTGATAAGAAGACAGTGTTTATACATGCCAAAATATTTATAGCAGCTGTGTGTATGCGTGTGTGAGAGAGAGAGAGAGAAAGAGAGAGAGAGAGAGAGAGAGAGACAGAGAGAGAGAGAGAGAGAGAGAGAGAGAGAGGGAGAGGAAGGGAGGGAGGGGGAGAGAGAGGACAGGAGGGAGGGGGAGAGAGAGAATTAGAAACAAGTAGATGCCCACTGATTGAGAAAAAGGCTAAATAAATTATGGTGTATGAGTGTAAGTGAATATCCCTCTACTGTGAGAAATGACAAATGTGATGAATAATGAGAAGCAATGATCTCTATGCACTGTTGCAGGGCAAAGTATTCAGATCAAGAACAAAAATAAGATATCTGTACATACAACTGAAATGATGTAAATGGAAAGAACACACAGAAGACATGGCTCTTTTTAGAGAGTAGTTTAGCCAGAAATAGGTCACCTGCCAAATAAAACTAATCCTTTGTTATCTGCTCCCTGTGTGATCCAAATAGCACTCCTACTGAGACAAGCCACTTCGCTGCTACTAATGGGTTACTGAAGCATTGACACACTCTTTTGTTACATCTCCACCCTTGTCAATGTCCTGAGGAAATATTACTCTCTTTCAGCAACAACTATTTTCCTTAGATATGAAAATTGTCAAACTCTTCAGATCTTCTCTAGCACTCTGAGGACTTTCTCTTTTCTAAACTGTTAATAGCAATAAGACCATGCAGCCTTTCCCCAGCCAGCTCTTCATTTAGCAGAGAGTTCTTTGTTGTTCAATTAGCTCCAAGTCTCTTCTCACAACCAAGAAAATGCAAAACCTGTCTTTCCCTATTTACTTCTCACTTCCAAAGCAGAAGAAGCAGTAGATGATGACCCAGATGCCTTAAAAACTTTCCTTTCCCTCAGGCTAGAGATGGCTATGGAGAATAATAAGCCCATAAAACTCTTCACACAGCCTCAGAATTCAACTATCTTCCAAAGAACTTCAATGGTTACTGAGCTTATCAGGTGTCAATCAGCTCTCTCAGCTGACTCAGCTCCAACTAGCTTGCTGTACCCTGTCCTTAACAATTAGCTTTTTTCATTACCTCCTATGCTTTCTGGCCCTAAATCCTTCTGTGCTCATCATATGTATTCCTTTTTTACTTTACTCTTTATTTTCCTGTTCCTCTTTTGTTGGCTGCTTTTCCCTAGATCTTCTCTGGCTTCTAAAGTCTCATATCAGCACTACCTCACAAAAACTGACCCATCTTTCTATGGCAATCTTAATAATGTTACTTGTCTATCATATATAACCCCAATAGTCCTTGCTTAACCTTTCCATAGCCTCCAATTTGTAGTTTTTGTTGTTGTTCAGTTATATCTTACTCTTTATGATTTCATAGACTAAAACATGCCAGGCCCTTCTGCCGTCTATGATTTCTCTAAGTCTGTCCAAGCTTATATTCATGGCTTCCAGAACAGGGTCTATTCATCTCATCCTCTTCCATCCCCTTGTCCATTTTTCTTCAATCTTTCCTAACCTCAGTGTGTTTTACAGTGACTCCTGTCTTCTTGTTATGTGGCCGAAGTATTTAAAGCTTCACATTTAGTATTTGACCTTCCAATGACTAATCTGAATTAATTTCTTTTACTATTATCTGCTATTATTTCTTTGGTGCCCAAGGGACTCTCAAAAGTATTTTCTACTATCACAATTCAAATCCATTGATTCTGTGGTACTTAACTTCCTTGATAGTTGAACTCTCACAGCCACACATTGTTCCTGGAAAAGAAAACAAAAGAAAAACATAACTTTGACCACATGGACCTTTTTTGGCAAGATGGTGTCTCTGATTTTTAGTATGTTTCCCTGATTTGCCATAGCTTTTTGTTCAAAGAGCATTGTTTAATTTCATGGCTATGATCGCTGTCTATGATGATCTTTGAGCCCTAGAATATAAAATCTGATACTACTTCCAGGTCTTCTCCATCTATGTACTAGGAAATTATGAGACCAGTTACCAAGATCTTAGTTTTATTGTTGTTAAGTTTCAAGTCAGCTTTTACACTCTCCTTTCATCCTTATCAAGAAGTTTCTTAACTTTTCTTCACTTTCTGACATCAGTGCTATCATCTGAATGTCTGAGGTGGTTCATATTTTTCAAGGGAATCTTAATTCCACCTTTTGATTCATCTACCCTGGCATTTCACATGACGTATTTTGCATATAAGTTAAACAAATAATGTGATAATATGAAGCTTTGATATACATCTTTTCCAATTCTCAACCAATTAGCTGTTCAATGTTTGATTCTAGCTGTTGCATCATGACCCAGATACAGTTTCCTCAGGAAACAAGCAAGATAATCTGGTACTCCCATCTCTTCAAGGACTTGACTCATTTTGTTGTGATCTACACAAAGGCTTTGGTGTAGTCAGTGAAGCAGAAGTAGATTTTTGTTTATTTGTTGTTTTTTGTTTTTCTGGAACTCCCTTGCTTTCTCCAAAAGCCATCAATTACTGGCATTTTGGTGTCTAGTTCCTCTGCTTCTTCAAAAACCAGCCAATTCTTCTGATAATTCTCAGTTCACATATTACTGAAGCTTAGCTTATAGAATCTCAAGCATAATCTTGCTGGCATGGAATATGCACACAATTGTTCAGTAATTTGAACATTGTTTGGTATTGTCCTTCTTTAGGATAGGGAAATAAACTGCTCTTTTCCAATCCAGTGTTCTCTGGTGAGCTTTCCAAATTTTCTAAGCATATTGAAAGCATTATCGTTTAGGCTTTTAAATAGCTCAGATGGAGTTTTATCATTTCCGCCAGCCTTATTGTTAGCTATGCTTCCTAAGGCCCACTTGATTTTATTCTCCAGCATATCTGGGTCTAGATCAGTAACCATAGGAGTATATAGGGTGTTAAGGAGAATTAGTTTTTCCAGTATGAGGGCTTGCCAAGCCCTTCTCAAGACTCCACATCCACTTTTGGCATTCAACTGATTCACCCAAGTCTCACATGTGGCTCCAAGAAGCTGTAGCATGCATACACATTGTCTACACTCTGGTTAAATTGTCTTGGCAGACAGGCTAAACCATGTTGAGGGTAAGTCACAGGCCTCAAACTCATCAGTGACTTAGGAGATGTCTATCCCAAGCATATGAAGACTTTCTCCAGAAAGAGAAGATGAGAACAATTTATTCAAATGCCCATGAAAGCAGCTGAAGCAGGCTTTGTAGAACTGAATCCTGGATCATTGTCAGCAGTCTTGACTTTTGTCTTGCCACTGGACTTTGATGACTCTGGAAGAGAGAGTGAGATTGACAACTTTGTGCAACTCTGCCTCATTTAAATCCATTTCACATTCAAGTCAAGACAGCACCAGTGATGTCACTGGTCCTCTTTAAAAGCAAAGGACAAATAACAGTAACCATACCACGGTGGTTATTGGTCATGTTAAGCTCTTCTTTTATAGTTCTTCTATGTATTTTTGCCATATCTTCTTAAATCTCTTCTACTTCTATTAAATCCTTGCTATTTTTGTGTTTTATTTTGCTCTTTTTTGCATGAAACTTTCCTTTGATATTCTCAAATTTACTTGAAGAGATCTGTCTTTCTCATTCTATTATTTTTCTTTCTTTCTTTCTTCTTTCCTTGCATTGCTCATTAAAAAAATAAATAAACAAACAAACAAACAAAAACAAAAACAAAAACAAAACCTTTCTTCTCCCTGTGAGCTATTTTCAGGAATTCTGAATTAATTTGAGTTTATCTTTCCTTTTCTCCTTTACCTTTCATTCTCCTTCTTTACTTCCTTCCTTGTAAAACCTCATCAGACAGTTATTTTGCTTTCTTGTTCTTTCTTTTCTTTGCAATGTTTTTTATTACTGCCTCTATACAATATTGCAAACCTCTGTCCATAGTTCCTCAGGCACTCTATATATCAGATCTAATCCCTTAAATCTATTCATCACTTCCACTTCATATTCATAAGTGATTTTATTTAGGTCATATTTATATGGTCTGGTGGTTTTCTCCACTTTCTTCAATTTAAGTCCAAATTTTGCAATAAGAAGCTCATGATCTGAGCTATAGTCAACTCCATGTCTTCTTTTAATTGACTTTGTATGACTTCTACATATCCAAAATATATAATCAATCTGATCTTGGTACTGACAATCAGGGGATATTCATGTATAGTCTCCTTTTGGGTTGTTTAAAAAGAGAATTTCCTCTGTTAACTTGACAAAACTCTGTTAGTCTCTTCCCTGCTCAAATTTTATACTTCAAAGCCAAATTTGCATGTTCTTACAATTATCTTTTGATTTCCTACTTTAGCATTCTTATCTTCTAATACAAATGTGACTTCTTTTTGTTTTGTTTTTATTTCTTTTTTGGCATTATTTCTAGGTGTATGCCTTCACAGAAATGATCAACTTGGACTCATTAGCATCAGTAGTTGAAGCACAGACTTGTATTGCTGTGATGTTGAGTGGTTTTGATTATGTCATTTTTGAGATTATACCTCTGTACTGCTTCTCTCACTTTTATATTGACTATGAAGGCTACCCCATTCCATCTAAGGGATTCTTGCCCCAAGTAGTGTATGTAGTGATCACCTGAATTAAATTCACCCTTTCTTATCTATTTAAGTTCACTTACACACAAGAGGTCAAAGTTTAATCTTTCCATCTAATGTCTGACCACATCCAACTCGTGCTTCATAAATCACAGATCCAAGGTTTCTATGTGATATTAATCTTCACAACACTGGACTTTCCTTTCATCACCAGAAAAATCCATAGTTAAGTTTCCTTTTAGCTTTGGTGCAACTTTCATTAGTACTGGACCTATTTGTAGTTGTCTTCTGCTCTTCCCAAGTCATATGTTGAATACCTTCTGATCTGAGGGGCTTATTTTCTGGTGTCATATCTTTTCTCATTTGAATACTGCTCATGGAGTTTTCTTGGCAAGGTTTAGCAGAATGTTTTGCCATTTCTTTCTCCAGTGCATTGCCTTTTCTCAGAACTCTCTACTGAGACCTGTTCATTTTGGGTAACTCTGGGTGACAGAGTTCATTGGGCTGCAGAAACCCCTCTACCACAACAAGGCATTGTTCTAGGAGGGGTAGCCCCCAAACAGTTATTTAATTTATTATTTCTAAATTATAACCTTTAAAACTCTAAAGATAGTCACATGGAAATGAGTTAGTTGACCTCAATTCCCTACAGTCATCTTTCCCTCAGATTTTCCTCTGATTTCAGACAAGACTTCTTGGTACTTCATCAGAGAAGAATTTCCCTTTTCCTTAGATTGGACTTTCTCTTCCCAATATTTTACCTTAGATACTGTGTTCTCAGATTGATTTTCAAATTTCCTTACACAAATACTATTTTGTCCTTTTCATCAACCAAACTTCACAAAGGAAAGAGTCAGCACCTTACACTTGCAAACAAAATAGACAAATAAACCAAATCCTGGACTCTTGCTTGCTTCTTAATAGAGAAATACTGGGAATAGTTATGAAGTAAGCAATTTTATTCTCATATGCATGCTTTTTTCTTCTTTTTTTCTCTATCACTAAATACCCCAGTGGCTACAAAGATTTCATCAAGAACCTCTGTTTCCTTGACCAATGTCTGTACTTCACTGTTGGTGTGGCCTGAATTGCCATCACCGTGTATCCAACCTGATCATGAACCTCTCTAAACTCAGATAACATTGTCTTCAAAGTGAGAATACTCAGATTATCACTGTTCTTGTGCTTTCTGGCTTATGTTCCACCGTCATGATCATAAAGAATCTTAAGTTACTTTCACTCCACAATAAGGCATTAGAATAAAACTTTGCGAAAATATAGTCAGAATTTTCCTGGGAGACTTTACCAGAAGTTTACCTTTACCTTTTACTTTTACCTTAAGTTTCCTTCCATTGCAGAATTGGGGAAGAAAAGTAAGCAGGGGAGACTAGAAACAGTAATAATCTCAGTTTCATCTAACTTTCTCTCATGTCCTTTGGTTGATAACTTCTCTGGTTATTGTTGCTTCAATCTAAAAGGGAGGATCTTCCTCTTATTCAGTTGTGTTCAACCTTGTGATCCCAATTGGTGTTTTCCTGGTAGAGATGTTGTAGTGGTCTACCATGTCCTCTAGCTCATTTCACAGATGAGCAAACTGAGGCAAATAGGGTTAAGTGACTTGCCCAGGGTCACACAGCTAATAAGTGTCTGAGGCCAGGTTTGAATTTAGGAAGCTAATTTTTCCCAATTATTCACCAGTTGTTCTATCCACCACACCACCTAGCTGCCTTGAAGGGACTTCATTACTGAAGTCCAGTTGAAGAATCAACTTTCAGAGCAATGGAGTGGAGGAGATTTCCAGCCCAGGATGACCTGAAAGGCTGATGGGAAAGGTCTGTCACACTGGATGCAGAGCCCAGCCCAGCCCTGCTCACTTGGCACAGTACTGGGAGGAGGACCCAAACAGGCCGCAGGGGGTGGAATCCCCAGCAGCAGTAGTGGCTATTTGCAGATCTCTCAACTCACAGCCTTGCCCCTGCCTAAAGCCCCTGGGAGAATTGAGCATCTTATCTGAATCTCAGCCCTCAGTGCTAACTGGTGGAAAGGGAGGTCAGGTGGTTGTGGAGAGGAAACTACTACTCATAGATTCTGGGCGCAAAAGTTTCTTGTTGCTCCCAGAAAAGTGTACATGCTTGACTGTGCTACCTTGGAGGAACTAAGATCTTATAGATCACCAGAGCATACTTTACTCTTGACAAAGAACCCCTAAGTCAAGTAACTGGTTGGGAAAATGCCCAAAAAATGGAAAAAGAATAAGACTATAGAAGGTTACTTTCTTGGTGAACAGATATTTCCTCCCATCCATTCAAATGAGGAAGAACAATGTTGCCATCAGAGAAAGACATAAAAGTCAAGGCTTCTGTATCCCAAACATCCAAAATAAATATTCGATCATCTCAGGCCATGGAAGAGGTCAAAAAGGATTTTGAAAATCAAGTAAGAGAGGTGGAGGAAAATTTGGGAAGAGAAATGTGAGAGATGCAAGAAAATCATGAAAAGTGAGTCAACAACTTGCTAAAGGACACCCAAAAAAATGCTGAAGAAAATAACACCTTTAAAAATAGGCTAACTCAATTGGCAAAAGAGGTTCAAAAAGTCAATCAGGAGAAGAAGGCTTTAAAAAGCAGAATTATCCAAATGGAAAAGGAGGTTGAAAAGCTCACCGAAAAAAATAGTTCTTTAAAAAATTAGAATGGAACAGATGGAAGCTAATGACTTTATGAGAAACCAAGAAATCACAAAACAAAACCAAAGAATAGAAAAATGTAAGATAATGTGAAATATCTCATTGGAAAAACAATTGATCTGGAAAATAGATCCAAGAGAGACAATTTAAAAATTATGGGACTTACCTAAAAGTCATGACCAAAAAAACCAGAGCCTAGACATCTTCATTCATGAAATTATCAAGGAAAACTGCCCTGAGATTCTAGAAGGAGAGGGCAATATAAATATTGAAAGAATCCACTGATCACCTCCTGAAAGAGATGCAAAAAGAGAAACTCCTTAGAACATTGTAGCCAAATTCCAGAGTTACCAGCTCAAGGAGAAGATACTGCAAGCAGCTAGAAAGAAATAATTTGAGTATTGTAGAAGTACAATCAGGATAACACAAGATCCAGCAGTTCTACATTAAAGGATCGAAGGGCTTGGAATATGATATTCCAGAAGTCAAAGGAACTAGGACTAAAACCAAGAATCACCCACCCAGCAAAACTGAGTATAATGCTTCAGGGGAAAAAATGGTCTTTCAAAGAAATAGAGGACTTTCAAGCATTCTTGATGAAAAGACCAGAGCTGAAAAGAAAATTTGACTTTCAAGCACAAGAATCAAGAGACGCATGAAAAGGTAAACAGGAAAGGAAAATCATAAGGGACTTACTAAAGTTTTACTGTTTGCTTTCCTACATGGAAAGACAATATTTGTAACTCTTGAGACTTTTCTCAGTATTTGGGTAGGTGGAGGGATTATACATACACACATACACATACACACACACACACACACACACACACACACACACACACATATATATATATATATATATATATATAGAGAGAGAGAGAGAGAGAGAGAGAGAGAGCACAGGATGAGTTGAATAGGAAGGGATCATATCTAAAAAAAGTAAAATTAAGGGGTCAGAGAGGAAAATATTGGGAGGAGACAGGGAGAAATGGAATGGGACAAATTATCTTGCATAAAAGAGACAAGAAAAGACTTTTCAATGGAGGGAAAAAGGGGGCAGGTGAGAGGGAAAACGTGAAGCTTACCTTTATCACATTTGACTCAAGGAAGGAATAAAATACACACTCATTTTGGTATGAAAACCTGTCTTATAAAACAGGAAAAGTGGGGGAGAATGGGATAAGTAGGGTGGGGAGGATGATGGAAGGGAGGGCAATGGGAGGAGGGAGCAAGTAGAAGTCAACACTCTTGGGGAGGGACAAGGTCAAAAGAGAGAATAGAAGAAATAGGGGGCAGGACAGGATGGAGGGAAATCTAGTTACTCTTACACAACATGACTATTATGGAAGTCATTTGCAAAATTACACATATGTAGCCTATATGGAATTATTTGCCTTCCCAATGGGGATGAGTGGGGAGAGAGGAAAGAAGAAAAGTCAAAACTCAAAGTTTTAGGAACAACTGTTGTGTATTGTTCTTGCATCCAACTTGGAAATAAGAAATACAGGTACTAGGGTATAGAAATGTATCCTGCCCTACAGAACAAAAGAAAAGATGGGGATAAGGGAAGGGAGGAGTATGATAGAAGGGAGGGTAGATTGGTGGTAGGGGTAATTAGAATGCTCAACATTTTAGGGTGGAGATAGGGGAGAGATAGGGAGAAAATTTGGCATTCAAAATTTTGTGGAAATGGATGTTGAAAACTTAAAATCAATAAATAATGTTTTAAAAAAATTAAAAAGAATCAACTTTCAAAAGACAGTGAATAATAACTGATGGTAGCACCATAAAAACTTTAACTTCTTACTTAAAAGCAACAGTGTTTACTTCTTCCTCCTCCATTGCTCTTCCTCTTGCTTTCTGTAATTTCCCCTCACCCCCAGTTTTCTTCCTATCTCCTTTTCTTGCCTTATCTTACATCACAGTGTTTTCTGTCTAATATGCTCTAGTCATAATGGCCTCCAAACTATTTTGCATGTAATTTCATCTTCTCCCATCCCTGGACATCCCCACAGTAAGATTTTCCTTACAAAAGAAGCAGAAATGACCCTATGCCCCCTATACCTTTAGTAACTTTCCTCGCAATATACTTTGCTTTTCTAAGCCTGAACTGTACTCACTGTCCATTTTTGCTTTTCAAAATCTTTCCTTCAGGGAGCCTTCTCTTATGCCTCTATCTGAAAGCATTCTCCTCTTTCTCAAACACTTGCAAAGCATCTTTCCTGAATGTTTTCTATGAATAACAACTACAACATTTATAAAATACTTTAAGATTTTCAAAGTGGTTTTAAGCTCACAACCCTGATGCTTTTATTATTCCCATTTTACAGATTAGGGAACTAAAACAGAGAATTATCCAAGGGTAACACAGCTAGTAAAGAATCCAAAGTTGGATTTGAACTAAGGTCTTCCTGACTCTAGGTTTACCACTCTATCTATTGAGCCACCTAGCTGTCTTCTCTGCCTTCATCATAATTTACCTTCTATCATATTTACATGTATTTTTTTCCCTAAAAACTCCTTCTTGCCAAAGCTTACAACACTCATCAGTTTTAAAACCTAGGAACTTAGCAGTGTATTGGCTGAATTGTATGTCTGTGTACCTCTGAGCATCAATCATTTCCCCCTCCCGATTTTTGTGTCCTTCCTGCCTTTCTCTTTATTTATCCTTTTCATCTTCTGTTATCTCCCTGTTCTCCCACCTTTTCTCCTTTTTCATGAAACTTCTTTCTCTCACCTACCCCTTGACCCCAAGCCATGTGTAATACAAAAGTCAGAGAGACATACACATACCTACACATATGCGTGTGCACATAAATAATTTAATAAAAAACAACTTATTATGATGTCAAAGGACCTGAATTTGAATCTCAGATCAGATATTTAATACCTATATGACACGGTTATTAACCTTATTGACCTTCAATTCCTCAATCAGTAAAATGAGGTGTTGCTATTAGATGTTTTGAGGAATAATTGAAATCTAAGTCTGTAATTCTAATATTTTTAGTTATACTCATATATGTACATACATTCATAAAAATGATATAATCAGTAATTAAATTTTTATAATTGCACCTAATATTAAAAGATGAATTGAATGTTTTATATTCCTCTAAGAATTTTTTAAAGAGGATTTTTTAATATGAATTTCCCCCATTGCCTTTAATATGAAAAACATATGATATAAATATTCACATCCACATGTGGCTTCTAAATTGTCAAATATATGCTTTTTAAATTGCCATATACATACTAAAACTCAGAGGTTAAGGGATTCGCCTATGTATTGCAAAGATATTGAGTAACTGAACTGGGATTGGATTCTTGGTAGATGTAAAAAACCAGTCTGAAGAAACATCTTCTAGATGTAGAAGCTGGTTTATATGCTTGCTGGATTTGGGATAAGAACTATCACCTACTTTCTTAAGCAAGTCTTTGTTGGCAGTAGTTTATCTTATATCCTTTAAGTGAATTCTCTGAGCAAAATAATATACATATAAAAATGGATTCATATAAAACTTAGCTGCTCATCTAGTTGGTAAATTGCTCCAAATATTTACATCATTTACTTAAAAAGGAATGAAAACATTCTTGCTAAGTAAATGAGAAATTGAATCTCTAAATGTTTAAAGCTTAGTGGAGACTTTGTGGAATGCTCTGATTCATCTTTTGGGAATGAGACCATTCACAACTGGCATTGCAAATTGTTGAAACAGTTTAATACAAATGTGTAATATGTAGTTGAAAAGTTATAGAGCTAAATAGTAATAGAAATCGTGTGACAACTAGGGAAATATATGGAGCTGTAACATTAAATTTGCCATTCCTTTTATGGGCAGTTAATAGCAAGAGAGTGCCAATTTTAATAGAAATTCGGAGGATTCTTCATGGTCTTATTGAAAGAGTATGGGATATGAAGTCCAAGGATGAGTGTTCAAACCTTTCCTCTATGTTTTACTGCCTCTGAAAGCTCAGGTAAATCATCAAACCTTTAAACATCATTTTTCTCAACTAGAGAATGAGGAAATTAGCCTAGATGGAATCTAAAGTCCCTTCTATCTATCTATGATCAGATGGTTTTCCTTAATCTTTAACAAGATATGAGCTGTTTTACCTGTGTTTAACTTTTGCCAATGTATCCCCAATGCCTAGCATAATAGCTGGCACATAGTTGGGATTTAGGAATGCTTATGAACTCATGCTTAATTTCTCATTTGTTATGTTTATATTACTGACAATTTGTTATCTCTTGATTTGCACCCTTTCAATCAATTCCAAAGAACACAACTACAAGTTGATGAATGGGTCAAGTGAAAATCTATAACTTATAAAACAGCAAAAAATAGTAATAATAAAGTTTTGAGGAAAGAGGAAGAAAAAACCTCGCATAATTGCAAATTGCGTGTAAGGAATGAGCTCAATTCATTTATTAATGTTGACTCTCCAGAATTTTTCTGTCTCCAAATACATACATAGGGATAGGATCATTACATGTTTGACATGGGTAATTTCTTGAAGTATAGCTTTGGCATCTTCATATGTATACTCTACTGAAAGTCCTCATCATCTCATGTCTTGATTATTGCAATAGTTTGCAGGTAGATCTGCCTGCCTCAAGTCTCTCACCACTCCAATCCATTCTTAATCCACAAGAAAAGTAATTTTTTTCTAAAAAAAAAAACCCCACCAAAAAACAAACAAAAAAAACCAGATCTAATCATGTTACCTTATGACTTAATAAACTCTAGAGATTTCCCATTGACTCCAAGAGCAAATACAAAATAATCTGTTTTGCATTCAATGCTTTCATTACCTAGTGATATCCTACCTTTTCAGTTCTACCTAAGGGCTCTTCTGGAGCCTTCTAGCTTTACAGTGATCATCAATAGTAACTGTTGCTGTTTTCCTCCTAGCTTGACGTCTTTCTTTTCCCTGGTCTCAATAAAGGGGCCATGCCCTGGCTACTTCTTAAACAGTCTTATTCAATGAATGGACATTGCCTCACCCTAAGTAAGTACCTTCAAAGACTCTGGCCTAAAAGGCCAAAGGTCTCCCAGTGCATCCTGGGTCATCTCCAGTCATCCTGATGAATATCTGGTCACTGGATTAAGATAACTCTGGAGGAGAAGTAAGGCTGGTGACCTGCATAGCCCTCCCTCACTAAAAACAAAGTCAAATGCAAGTCATGTCATCATTTCTCTGATGGCATGGTCTTCTTCAGCAAGAAAGGATGAACATAACATCTTCCTCACTGATGCATACTCTTTGACCCAGTAACACTGGCTTCCTGGTTGTTCCACAAACAAGACATTCCATCTCTTGGTTTCAGATATTTTCTCTGACTGTTCCCCATCTCTGGAAAGCTCTCTCTCTCTCTTCTTCTCCAATTGCTGGCATCCCTGGTTTCCTTTAGGTCCCAACTAAAATTTCATTTTCTACAGGAAAACTTTCCCAACTCCTGTGAATTCCAGTTTCTTCTAACTGTTTATTATTTCCTTTTTATCTTTATATAGTTTTCTTTGTATATATTTGTTTGCATGTTATCTCTCCTCTCTTAGATTGTAAACTCCTGGAGGTCAGGAAACGTTCTTTGCTTCTTTTTTTTGTATAGACAATGCCTAGAACAGTGCCTGACACATAGTAGGTGATGAAGAAGTATTTATTGCTTAAGTGCTTGGTTGAAATATGACTTTGGAGTGTCAGAGAAACTTTGAACTGATTTCAGCAACAAGTGGAAAAGTAGAAATAGGGTGAGGAAAAGAGGCAAGAAAGGCAAGGATTTTGAAAGTCAAATTGAAGATTACTGGGCCACAGTTGTGTAGAGAATCTGACACCCCAAGATGTTCCTAAATTCCAAACATATGAATCTTCTACATACTCTGATAAGAGTGGATTTTTCACGTGAGATTGTTCATTACTTTGTTGAACTGAGATTTCATCTTGCTTCAAAGTCACAGAGGTCCCTGAATCTGGAGTGTTCTGTTGTCTAACCAGATCTGCACAATTTTCCTGATTATTTTTTTAGTGCCTTTTAAGATAAATGTCTGCTCATTGTGTATGACTGTCTTTCCTGTGGTAAAAAGTTGATGGGAGGAGAACTAAATTAATAACTGAAATTAATGTCATACTCCCAAACTCTGGAGGTATTATTTCCCAACCAGAGCAAGCAGGGGAAGTGGATTTTATCCCAAATTTAAAAAAAGAAATCATAAACCTAGATTGAAAATTCAAGTTGTCTAATAAACATAATTCTAGCTCAATATCATTCTTGAACATAAGAGAGCAAATGAGTGATTGTCCAGTCCCTCCTTTCCACAGAAATTAGTTGCCCTAGAAGGCATGGCAAAGGACATTACAGATCGTATGTATTGAAATCTATCCTTGGAACAAGAACTGCCTCAAATCCTTGCAATAAATGAATAGAGGGAACCCTAGACATCATCTACACAAGGCCTAAACTAAAGTAGAATGTCCTATAAAACGGGGTTTCTTAAACATTTTCCATTCTCAACCCCTTTTTACTTGAGAAATTTTTATGTGCCCTGAATATAGGTACATAAATAGGTATACAAATTAAATATTTACTGATAATAAATCATAGAGAAATTTATTTTAAAACAACTCTTTGGTATACAAATGATTTACTATTTAAAATGAAAGATGAAAGCAAATTTGTATGCTAATGAGACGGATGTGCTTGTTTATTTTTACATACATATAATTAAATCTTGAGGGATATTTAATACTGCAAGATGTAGAGCATCTTCAATGTTTTTAAGTTTTGATTGATATTTTGATTTTATAATCATTAATGTTAAGCATACCATTTCACATAAATACATGATACAAAATGGCAGAAGTATGTTAAGGGCTATTTCAGAAATTGTTGGAAATTCTGTCCTTATCCCAAGGCAAAATTCATTTAACAATTTTTTTTAGGAAACTAAAGTTTTAAACTTCTTTCACTTGGTAGCTCAGCAAATTCTTCTTGAAATTTTAATGGCAGATGTCTGATAGTTTTTATTTCAATTGAATATGGTTTATGAATTCAACTTATTTTTTTTTCTAATGAAAACTTAAAGACAAGCATTTCTGAAACAGTGTCTCCAGGCACTTTAGATCATCAGTTATAACTTTTACAATTAAATCTTTGGGAAGGTAATTTTCAATTATAAAGTCATCTGTAGCTGCAGACATTTCTAAAGAACCATTCTCTATCCTGTTTTTCCATATGTTCACTTTTTTTAGCAAAACTTTCCATTTTTTTCTAACAAAAAATATGTTACAATTTTTTCCTTAAAGTCACATGTTTAAATCATTGAATTTTTGAAACATATCCAACAAATAACACAATTTTGAAAGTTGTAAGTCATTATGGAAAAATTAAGAAAATCAGATTTATATTTAGTCAAAAATATAATAGCTTCATCTTTCAATTTCAATAATCTTTTTAAACTTTGCACTCTTTATTTGATGCAATTAAACACATTTCTTTTTTATTTTTTATTTGAAACTTAAATGTTAAAACTTAAATGCCCAATAAAGAATAGAAAAAATATTATAACCTTAAATATTGAAGCTCAAACACAAACTAATTTTAAAAAAAAAAACATTCATGTACATAGAAGAACAAAAGAACAAAAATGAGTAGCAATTAGTTTTCATTTCATGAAAGCCTATATAATAAATACTACCTGTGTTAAAACTGTCCATCTTTTCCTTGCTTCCTTATAAGTTTTCTTTTGTTCTCTGCTGTGTATTGTTGCTTTGCTCTTTTTTCCTCCTTTTCCCTACCCAGAAGGCTATATTTCAGTGTGGAGATAGATAGATAGATAGATAGATGGATAGATAGACAGAGAGAGAGATAGATACAGACATTTATATATGTAATCACACACATACACACATATACACATACTTACATACAAATATAGACATATGCTTTCCCTATGAAATTTTACCCCTGAAAGTTTTTTCTTTGTTTATGCCCATTTCTCATTTCCTATCACTCCTTACTCCTCTATTTTATTTCTACTCACTACTTTGCCCTACTTCTCCTTCCATTCCTGTTAATCTAAATACCCTTCCTACCCCCTTTTCACCTTTTGCCTCACCCTCTCCTCTAGAGATACCTCCCTCCCCCCCAGTCTCCTTGGCACTTTATTTCCTTCTGAATTGAGAAGACTTTTATACTCATATGAATATATATGTATTGTGCCTTCTTGAATCCATTACCGATGAAAGTAGGCTTCCAGAACTAATAGTCCCCTGCTCCACATCTAATTCCTCAATGTCATTTCTTCCTCTTGCACCTCATTTCTATAAGATAATTACACTTTTTAGTTATTCCTAAGCAGTTTTACTTTTTAAACTCAAATCATACTCAGCTATACTCCAATCTTTCTTTTGAACTACCCAATTATTAATACAAACTTAGACATGCATTTATATTTTACATACATACATAAAAGGTAAAAGTCTTCTGAAGTGTCTTTAATTTATCTTGGGTATGTCCCTTATATTTCTCTTGCCTTTGGTATGTTAAATCTTCTATTAAATTCAGTTTTGTTGTTGTTGTTTTTGTTGTTTTTAACAAAGTCCCAAAACAGAGCCAAGATGGTGGAGTAGAAAGACACATATATTCTAGACCTTCCCCCACAGCCCACAAAATACTTGTAGAAATGACTCTCCACAATGTCTAGAGCAGCAGAAGCCACAGAACAACAGAGCGAAAGAGGTTTCCAGCCAAAGGTATCCCGGAAGGCTGACAGGAAAGGTCTATCTCACAGGATGCTGAGTGGCACAGAGCACAGCCCTGGCCAAGCAGCACTGAGAGGAACAGGACCTGAACAGATGTCTGGTCAGAGTTCCTAGCAGGGAAGGTCCCAGATACCTCAACCCACAAGTTACAAAGAAAGCTCCAAAGGTCAGTGGGGGAGGGCTTTCCCAGCTGGGTGAAAGGGAACAGGGTTTCTCCAATAATAGACCCAGGTGATGGCAGAGGCCACAGTAGCAGTCTGTAGGCAGCTACAGAGGCCAAGAAGCAACCTGGATCCATGGTTCAGGGAGCTCAGCTCAAAGTCTCTGGCAGAGAGAGCAGCTGATCTAAACCTCAGACTGAGCTGAGCAGCTGAGCAGCTCAGCAGCTGAGACTAATCTCTTGACAAAGGATTCAGAAGTCAAGTAAATGACTGGGAAAATGTCTAAAAAAGGGAAAAAAATAAGACCATAGAAGGTTACTTTCTCGGTGAACAAGAGTCTTCTCTGATCCTTTCAGATGAGGAAGAACAAGGCATACTGTCACAGGAAATTAAGACCCCTGCCTCTAGGGCCTCCAAAGTGAACTTAAATTGACCTCAAGCAATAGAAGAGCTTGAAAAGCAAGTTAGCAGTTTGCTAAATGAGAACCAAAAACATGCTGAGGAAAATAACACCTTTAAAAAAGAGGCTAAATCATTTGGAAAAAGAGGTGCAGAAAGCCAATGAGGAGAAGGAGGCATTAAAAAGCAGAATTAGCCAAATGGAGGAGAAGTTTCAAAAGCTCACTGAAAAAAATAGTTCTCTGAAAGATAGAACTAAATTCAGGGAAATGAATGACGATGAGAGAAACCAAGCAGTTAGAAAACAAAACCAAAAGTTTGAAAGAATAGAAGATAATTTGAAACATCTCATGGGAAAAACAACTGACCTGGAAAATAAATCCAGGAAAGAAAATTTAAAAATTATGGGACTACCTGAAAGTCATGATCAAAAAAAGAGCCTAAACATCATCTTTCATGAAATTATCCAGATATTCTAGAACCAGAGGGCAAAATAAATATTGACAGAATCCACTGATTACCTCCTGAAAGAGACCCAAAGACAGAAACTCCTAGGAACATTCTGGCCAAATTTCAGAGTTCCAATATCAAGGAGAAAATACTGTAAGCAGCTAAAAAGAAACAATTCTAGTATTGTGGAAATATGATCAGGATAACACAAGATCTAGCAGCTTCTACATTAACGGATCAAAGGGCTTGAAATAGGATATTTCAGAAGTCAAAGGAACTAGGATTAAAACCAAGAATCACCTACCCAGCAAAAATGAGTATAATACTTTAAGGGAATAAATGGTGATTCAATGATACAGAGGACTGTCAAGCATTCATGTTGAAAAGACCAGAACTGTATAGAAAATATGACTTTCAAACACAAGAATCAAGAGAAGCTTGAAAAGGCAAATAGGAAAGAGAGATCATAAAAGACTTTCTAATGCTGAACTGTTTATATTCCTACATGGAAAGAAAATATTTATAACTCTTGAGACTTTTCTCAGTATTTGGGTAGGTGAATGGATTGTACATACACACACACACACACAAATACATATAGACAGAGAATACAGGCTGTGTTGAATCAGAAGAGATGATATCCACACACATACACACACACACACACACACACACACACACACACACACACATATATATATATATATATGTAAAAATTAAGGGGTGAGGGATGAAAATGTTGGGAGGAGAAAGGAAGAATAGCAATGGGATAGGCTATAACTCATAAAAGAGATAAAGAAAAATCTTGTTCAATGGAAGAGAAAAGGAAGAAGGGAAGAGGGGAAAAGTGAAGCTACTCTCTCCACATATGGCTTAAGGAGGGAATTAAATGCTCACTAAATTTGGTATGAAAATCTATCTTACACTACAGGAAAGTAGGGGAGGAGGCAACAAGTGGGGTGAGGGGAATGATAGAAGGAAGGGCAAATGGGAGAAGGGAGTAATTAGAAATAAACACTTTTGGGAAAGGACAAAGTCAAATGAGGGAATAAAAAAATAAGGGGAGATAGAGTAGGATAGAGGGCAATATAGTCAGTATTACACATGATTATTATGGAAGTCTTTTGCAAAATGACACATATATAATCTGTATTTAATTGCTTGTCTTCTCAGTGGGGATGGGTACGGAGGAAGGGCAAGAAAGTAGGTGGAATTCAAAGTATTAGAAACAAAGTCTGAGAATTATTGTGGCATATAACTGGAAAATAATAAACACAGGTAATGGGGTATAGAAATTTTTCTTGCCCTACAAGAAAAGAGAGAAGATGGGAATAAGGGAAGGGAGGGGTGTGATAGAAGTGAAGGAAGGGGTAATCAGAATGCAAGGTATTAGGGGGTGGGGGAGGGGAGAGATGGGGAGAAAAATTGGACATGTTACAAAGTGATGTAAAAGCAATTAGTATTAAAACAATTGACTGAATGAATTACTGAGACTAAATCAGAGAAATCTTTAGTTTGGGGAAATGAACTTTAGTGTAAGGTTCCTAGAGGCAGGTAACTTTGGGTGAAATTTGGCACTGATGGAAATGTTAAAATTTTAATGGTAAACTTGATTTTATGATTGTTATTTAAGCAAGAACTAGAACAGGTATAGAAAGGCATGTAAGCCACTTAAGACTTATCTCAAAAGATGTTCCTTAGCCAATGTGAAATTATAGTCATATCTGAAACCTCGTTATTGAAATTTGCTCTTTTAAGATGCTATGGGACTATTAAGTGACTGTTCCTCTGAGTCCAACTCCAGGTGTGGACAGCAACAAAGGCAGTCTGAGCCTCCAATCCATAATACCAGCAAGCCTGTGAGATGCTGGTATGAATTGAAAAAGGTGATCTCATGGGAAGGGTCGGAGAGCAGCTGTTCAGCCTGGGCTGAGGTAAGATTTTCCTGACTCAATTTCTCCATTGATACCTGGAACTCTAAGCTTCACTGAATGCAAGTTGACAATCCTCTCCTGCCTGGAAATAACATGTAGTTGGGGAGATATTGTTTCCCTGCAATGTCCCTACTCTTACTGGTAATTTCCTATAGTCAAAAAGTTTGTAAGCTTAATAGCAGATCTATCAAATCATAGATTGTTGGTAGGGGAACATCTGAGGTCAAGTCTAAAATTAAACTATTAGGCTTAGAACTTTAGACCAACAACAAAAAGTTAAGGTCCTTTAATTCTTAGTAATAGTGCGGAGACAATTAGGTCAGGAGCTTAGGAAGTTAGCCTACATAGTTATTATTTGTGTCTCGGTTATTGTTAAACAAAAAATCCATTTGTGATCTATATTTTAATTGCTTTAAAAGAAATATCACCTGACCAAAAGTTGGAATTGTGTTATGAGGGATAAATTGCATTAAAAATGAAAAATAAAAAATAAAAATAAAAAAACAAAGTCCCAAAAGTCTGATCATTCATTAAATGCCCATTTGTTGGTTTTTTAATTCAAGATTATGCTTAAGTTTTCTGAGTAGGATACTTTTACCTGGGACTCCAACATTTTTGCTCTTTGATATATATACTATTCTAAGACATGGATTTTTATTGTCACCACTGCTAGATCTTGTGTAATTCTAATTGTGATATGAAGATATTTCATTTTTTTGTTGTTGCTTGTAATATTTTATTTTTGAGCTGGGGCTTGCAGAATTTAATTATGATATTCCTGTGAGTTGTCTTTATAGAATGTATTTTGGGTGGTAATTGGAAGATTTTTTTTTTTCTATTTTTCCTTTCCCTTCTGGTTCTAATGTTTCAAGACAATTTTATTATTTGTTATATTATTGTGTCAAGATTCTTTTTCTTGATCATAGCTTTCAGATAGTTCAGTTATTCTTGTTTTCTCTTCTTGATCTGTTCTCCAGATCAGTTGTTTTTCTTATGAGATTTTTCACATTCTCTTTTATTTTCCAATTCTTTATATTTTGTTTTATTATTTCTTGATCTCATAACCTTACCAGCTTCCCTGTCCAATTCTGATTTTCAAGGAGGCATTTTTCTTCCTGAAGATTCTAGATCTCCTTTTCTAATTGGTTGACTTTCTTTTCATAATCTTGTGTTCTTGGATTTTTTTTAAATTTTTTTTCCCTAAATCTCTCTCATTTGATTTTTAAAGTCTTTATTTTCTATGTTCTTCTATGAATTCTTTTTGGGTAGGTGACCACTTGACATTAGTCTTTAGGATAGAAGATCAGTATCCTCCTCTGAAGAGAAACCACGGTCTTCTCTATTCCCATAGTAACCTTCTCTGGTTAGATTCTCTCACTTTTGCCTGTGCCTTATTTTTTTTTTTATTTATAGTAGTTTAATTTTTGTAATCACCTTTAGTCCTAGGATGTGGGGATGGTGCCTCTCCTCTGACCTGGAACCTAAACCAAGACCTCTAGACTCCTGTAAGTGCCCTCAGCCAGTGGCATCCCTAAGCCACTGCTTCTGCATTCACCAGATATGAGCTGGTTTCTTCTTACCCTCAGTTGTATTTCTGTAGCAAAGCTGGGTTAGGTGTTCCTTAGAGGCTCCCTAGATCTTCCTTGGCTCAGATGGCTACCTCTCCACACTATGCTGGATGTAAAAGTTCCCATGAAGTAGCATCCCAACCCGGGTAACCCCAGGGCTTGTCACTTGTTGGTTAAGTGAACTCTAGCCTGAAGGTGTTTACTCTTCACAGGGACAAAAGCTTGACCTGGGAATTTTATTCTGATCTTCTTCAATTATCCCAAGAGGATCCCTGTTCTGCCCCTACTCTTATTTATTTTTACTGTTTTATGTTCACCCTGGGGTGCTAGTTTATGTCTTTCGTGTGGCGGGGAATTCTTGAGAGCATGAAATTTCTGCCATCTTCTCAGAATCTTCTCAATACCTGTTTCTGTAAAAGGAGATAACAGCAATTTTTAAAATCAAACTTTTTAACACAATACAATCTTATATTTATAGGCAGAGGAATGTCAGTAGGAAAATATTAAAAGTCTATGTTTTCCATAATTAAACTTTTACGTTTCTATAAGAGCAGAAAACCTTGTATGCACAGTAAAAATACTATAATTTATACAAATAACAGTCCCGATTCTGAGCCAAGGTGTTTCTGGTAGTATTCGTTGGTATTACATTGTGTGATGGCATGTGAAGTGCACAGTGAGCATGTTGTGTGTTCAGAACCAAGGCTGTAGTGAAGTCACATTATACAACACAAGCAAATGCTGCCAGAAACACATAAGATTCATTACGCATTTGATTTTGAATTATTTTTGGTCACTGCATGTTCAGAAACCTTTTACTATTGCAAAATTTTTCATGACCCTCACATTCAGTTATGCAACCCCATATGGAGTCACAACCCACAGCTTAAGAAGCATTACTCTAAATTATACTCAGCATGTGCTCATTCAAACTTCATTTGAAGTCAAGTGAGAGGGAAACACTCTTGTGTAGAGAGGAAATTATTCCACTGGACAATTATAATAGATAGTGGGATTTTCCTTATGTATAGCTAGAATCTGCCTCTCCGCAACACCTCTATCACTTATTGCTGCTAGTTCTGACCTCTGGGACTGACAAAGACAGATTGAATATGTCTTCTACGTAAGAACCTTCCAAGTTTTTGAAAACATCTATCATACCTTCCACTCCTGTCTTTTCTAAAACATTCTCAATTCCTTAAATATTATATTTGTAGCAAAAGCATACCCCATATGAAACGTGGGATGTTATTGTGTGGCTCAAAGGGAGACAGAGTAGACATCTCTAGTTTCTTCTCCATCCTACCCATCCTTCCCCAAAACCCTATTTTCTATTTGGAAATAAAGCAGCAAGTTGATACCAAAAGCTTTGCCACTCTGCTTTCCTTAGAGAGGGGGTACTGGCCTAAAAAAAGCTACCTTCTTCCTTAAATTTTATTAGTCTAGTGCAGGGTAGGTAACTTGCCACATGTGGTCTTCTATGTCCTAAAGTGCAATCTTCTGATTGAACCCAAACTTCACTGAACAAATCTCCTTAATAAAAAGATTTGTTCTGTAAAATTTGGGTGAGTTAAAGATATTTCTCCACCTCAGGTGGAAGGGGAAGCTTGATTAGGAGAGGCTTGTTTTGTAGGAAGGCCCACACCTTTTGTTAATGAGGCATCAAGAGGGTCTTGATGCCCTGCTGCTCTGAAAAGTGTATATGCTCTGAGGTGAAGTTTTGTTTTAGGAGCTTGGAAGAAGGTTTGTGTGCCAGATAAGATTTTGGGAAGCTGATAAGTAGGCCCCCACTTTGAACACCCAGATGTTGGTGCTTCTCTCTCTGGTAACCATGTATATATGTAATGGTCAGACAGTTCTGCCTGTTGATGTATGTCTTGTTTATGGTTAGAAAGTTAGAAACCATGTCTGTTGGTCTTTATTTCTCTGCTTTGATTTTCTCTGTTGGTATATGTAATTAAAGAAAATTGTTGACCCCTCAAGAATTACTTTCCTTTAAGAAAAGCAGATCTAAGAACCTATGCTAACAGGCCATCCTGGATGTGTCAGGGTGTTTGCTCATGTACAGGTCCAAGATAAACTTCTGGTCACTGTTCATTAATTGAGTAGGTGGGGAAGTGGGACCTCAAACCATATATCCAAAACTTGACTTTCCACCAAATACCACTTCTACAATGAACCCACACATAGAACAACCAGTAAAGATAATCATTTATCCAAACTCATAGCAAAACCGAAATCAGAAGAAGTACACAAAAAGAGGTTATATACCACACAATAGAGAATGAAAGAATTTCCCCATTAGGAGTGAGGTAACTTAATTCAAGGGACACAGAGAGAAAGAGCATGAGGAAGGGAAGGATAGAGGGAGGGAGTTGGGGAGGAGAGAGAGAATCCTAGATCTTACCTAAAGGAGAAATTTCCTCAAATCTGTAATGAAGCAAGCTGGGGACAGGGACATGATAGAGTCTGTCAGCTCTTCTCAGGTTAGTGTCTTCCCAAAGAATCATTTTCAGTACCTGGAAGAGGAGTTAGCATTATCCATCTTCTCTCTGTCTAAACTCAAAGCCAAAAGCACCTAAAGTTTGAAGAATCTGAAGTCTAAAGAAACTGCAGAGTCCAAAAGAATGTGAAAACTTGAAGAAGGTCCAAAGATCTGGAAAAGAAATCAAGAGCCAAAAGATAATGTAACTTTCCCCTCTCTCTTCTCTAAATTCCATCTTGCTCCTCATACAGATGTTGATTTTGATCTTCACCAATGAGGAGACAGTTCCATAAGAATAAATTTTGTTACTTCAATAATATTCCTTATCTGGTCCGAAATACTTTGCATTCCCTTGCAAAGATCATGTTGGGGAGGGGTGGGAGAGACAGTTCAAAACCTGCACTTATATAGTATAAAGGTAAGTATCAGTGCTTTAAAGCATCCAGGGGGTGGGTAGGTGATTTCCTGGAATTCCAGATAAGCAAAAGTAAGTTCGATTGAAGCTGAAATAAAACACATCCAATTAATAATATATGCAGGAGACATGATACAGACAGGGTATCATCTGGGAGGATGTCACAATAACAATATGCCTAACTAATATATAGGATATAATAATGCACATCTCTAAAGTACATGCATGCATTGTATATATTAAATTAAATTAAAAGCAAAAAACATGGATAAACTGCAGTGATATGATCAAAACTCTCTAAATAAAGTACAACTTAATTACAAACAATAAAGTATATATAATACAATTAATAGTTGCATATTCTTGCAATGTTTCTCTTTACCTTTCTTGGAGTGTTCTTTCAAGTGTTGGAAATAAATGTTTGCAATGAAAATATGAATCTAGTTAAAAAATTGATAAAATATAGATTTGAAATTGATCCTGTTGTTTATGAAAGTTAAGGGTAAGATTCCAAGAGGATGGAAGGATCACTGGAAGTATTTTCAATAAGAACAACAACAAAAGGTCATGAGAGAACATCAATAGCTATCTAAGCAAAGGACTTATTCTTATTTTCTCATGTCTACATTTCTATAAAATCAATGTATAGAAATATTCTGTCTATGCAGCAAAGATATCCAAAGATATCAAAAGAGAAAGGTAAGCTTTGAGAGGGTCTAAAATGGACCATATCTTCATAGGATCCATGATACGTTAATCACATGCCTAAGAAGTGTAAGGATTAAAAGATCAACATCCCCTGTGGTTAGCTTTGATAGTTTAAGAAAAGTATCTGACGCATCATATAAAAGTCTAACTCGATACAGCTCAAACTAAACCTTCTGCAGGAGGCCATTCCCTGTTCTTCCTTCTCCTGTAATTGTTAGAGTCTTCCATTATTAGAATATAGTCCTAGTATTGAAAATAAAGGCATGAAACAAATCAGCAATTTGTCTAATTTTAAAAATGTTTTCAAAAATGGTTGAATGAGTTTAAAACTCTCTTCTTTATAAATTAGCATGCATGCCTTCCTACAAACTCTCTAACATTCAGTTTTCCCATTTTGTAATATCTTTAGAATATAGTTTGAAACTGGTTCGCTCTTTTTTAATTAATTTATTTTTAGTTTTTAACATTCACTTCCACAAGCTTTTGAGTTACAAATTTTCTCCCCATCTCTCCTCTCACCCCACACCAATCTTTCCTCCCTTCTATCACACACGTCCTTTCTCTATTCCCCTTCCCCTCTATTTTCTTATGGGGAAAGATATATTTCTATACCCACTTGCCTGTATGTCTTACTTCCCAGTTGCATGTAACAACAATTTTTCACATTTGTTTTTAAAACTTTGAGTCCCATATGCTCTCCCTTCCTCCCTCCCCACCCACCCCCACTGAGAAGGCAATCAATTTTATATAGGTTATACATGTGTAGTCATACAAAACACTTCTATTACAGTCATGTTATAAAAGACTGACTACATCACTCCATTCTGTCTTGCCCCCCTTTATTCTATTCTCTCTTTTGACTCTGTCCTTCTTCAAGAGTGTTTACTTCTAATTACCTCCTCCTCCCATTTGGCCTCCCTTCTATCACCCTCCCCCTTATCCTCTTTCCCCTTACATTCCTGGAGGATAAGATAGATTTTCATACCCAATTGTGTATGCATGCTATTCCCTCATTAAGCCAAATCTGATGAGAGTAAGATTCACTCATTCCTTCTCAACTCCTCCCTCTTCCCCTTCATTGTTAAAGCTTTCTCTTGCCTCTTTTGTGAGAGAGATAATTTACCCCATTCTATTTCTCCCTTTCTTCTTTTCCCAACATATTCCTATATAACCCCTTAATACTGGTCTTTTGGTCAAAATGCTTGAAAGACCTCTATTTCATTGAATATTCATTCCCCCACCCAATTATTTTACTCAGTTTTCCTGGAGAGATAATTCTTGGTTTTAATCCTTGTTGCTTTGACCCCTAGAATATCATTTTCCAGGCCCTCATATCCCTCAATGTAGAAGCTGCAAGACCTTGTGCTATCCTGATTGTATTTCCACAATACTTGAATTGTTTCTTTCTGGTTGCTTGCACTACTTTATCCTTGACCTGGGAACTCTGCAATTTGGCTACAATATAACTAGGAGTTATGATTTTGGGATCTTTTTCGGGAGATGATCAGTGGATGCTTCCTTTTCTACTTTACCCTCTCTTCTAGAAGGTTAGTACAGATTTCCTTGATAATTTCTTGAAAGATGATGTCTAGGCTCTTGTTTTGATCATGACTTTCAGATAGTCCAAGGACTTTTAAATGATCTCTCCTGGATCTATTTTCCAGGTCAATGTTTTGTTTTGTTTTTCCAATGCGATATTATAAATTGCCTTGTATTCTTTTTCATTCCTTTGGTTTTATTTTATAATTTCTTGATTTTTCATGAAGTCATTAGCTTCCTTCCATTCTAATTTTTAAGCAATTATTTTCTTCAGTGAGCTTTTGGAACTCCTTTTCCTTTTGACTAATTCTGCTTTTTAAAGCATTCTTCTTCTCATTGGCTTTTTGGACCTCTTTTTGCAATTTGGGTTAGTCCATTTTTAAGGTGTTGTTTTCTTCAGTATTTTTTTTGTCTCCTTCAGCAAGCTGTTGATTTGTTTTTCAGGATTTTTCTTCATCACTCTCATTTCTCATATCAATTTTTGCTTTGCTTCTTTTACTTTATTTTCAAAATCCTTTTTGCGATTTTCCATGGTCTGAGATTAATTCATATTTTTTTCTTCGAGGCTTCGGATGTAGGAGTTTTGACTTTGTTGAGTTCTGTTTCAATATTTTGATTTTCCTTGTCATGAAAGTAAGATTCTATAGTCTGGCTTTTGACTTGTAAGCTCTTTGTTAAGGTAGTTCTCCACTTCCAGTGGGGGTGGGGAATGTACTATCAGCTACTTGATCCCCCCACTATCTGTAGGCCTAGAGCTCCAGAAATAACTACTGCTTCTGCTGCTGTGGCTGCCAGCTGCCTTGAGCTCCTCTGCCCCCTCTGCTCTCCTGAGGCTGGTGTCAGACTGCCCTGCTCTCTCACACATGTCTAACAGGCTTTTTCTACTGACTTTCCAAGTTGTCCTTGGCTTTTTGGGGTTGAGAAGTCTAGAAACCACAACAGGTGCCAGTGATTCTGTCCCCTGAGGCCTGCTCAGTCCCTATCTATGCAGGCAAAGCTCATGCTGTACTGAGCTATGTTCCTAGCTTAGCATGATAGATGCATCCCATTGACCTTCTAGGTTGTCTTGGATTGGAGATTTGCTTCATTCTATTATTTTATGGTTCTGCAGCTCCAGAATTTCTTCTAAGTGATTTTTACAGGTATTTGTTGGTTTTTGAAGGTGACTCACTGCTTTTACTCTACCGTCTTGGCTCTGTTCACTTGGTTCTCTTTTTTAAAAACATACTTCTTTCAATATTTAGTATATGTGACTACATGACAACAACAGCTAAGAATTCAGAAATGTTAGAGGATCACCTTATTCAAAACTATAATTCAAACTGAAGAGCAGTAATTCTCTTTATTTAGTCAGCTATACGGAAAATAACAAATTAGTCCCTGATAGACTGGATTTCCCATAACCAACCACTGTCCTCCACATCAGAGTCTTTTTTCCCCTTTATTCTCCATCTTCTTTCCATTCCATTTAAGTACCCATTATGGTATTCCCTTTTAAAAATGTGATATAATAATAATCTTACATTTATGTAGCATTTTCTGATGATATAGCACTTCCAAATTTACAAAGTATTTTCTACTTTATGCTATGAGATAGTTATTACAAAGTATTAGCACCAATTTATATTTGAGAAAACTCAAGTTGCCTGACTTACCCAGGGTTCATAAAAGCAGGAACCAATACAAAACCCTGGCATTTGACTTCAAAACAAGGACTCCTTTACTCTACTATGATGCCTTAGGAAAGGATGTGATACCTGTGACTTTCAACTTAGTGTGTTTTTGAAGTTAATATGTTACTTCTCCTGGGGTATTTGCAATTCAAAACTTATCTTTCACTAGGGAATTAAAGGATTTGGTCTGGTTCAAGCAATTTTAACTATTACCAAGGTGAAAGAATATTTTGTCTGAAAGTATAAAAATATATATTTCTTTTCCTTTCCTTTTTTTTGGGAGGATGTTATAGAGATAGGAAAAATAGGGATAGATGGTAAGAAGCATTCTTTGAGCATTTGATATTACACTATACGCTTAAGGAATTTTCAGCATTTGATATTACACTATACGCTTAAGGAATTTTCAATCTGTAAACAATACGAAGAAAATGGCTGGTACCATTTAAAATTATTTTCATTTCATATGAAAAGAAAACATTAACTGGTGAATGATGTGTTTATTGAGAGGGTGGAGAAAAATAGAACTCTGAATTGAAAGGTGTTTCCTCATAAGGTATATTTTTAGACCAAAAAAGCAGAAAAACAAACTAGCAAACAGTAGACAAACCATGAAAACCTACGTTTGAATTAATATGGTATTAATGAAATTAAAATACTATAGACATCCTTTTATGAAACAGAGATCTTGATTAGCCCCAGTGGGGGAAACATTTAAAATGTTGACACCAATAGGAATGACAGATTTATTACAAATAGACTGCTGAATGCAGCATAATAACCAGTTGACACAAGGGAACATTTTGCCTGGTGTACCAACTGAATCTTTAAAATCTTTAATGCTCATTTCTCCTTTTCCATTGCTAATTCACCAGGACAAGATAGAGCATTTCAGAAATAAATCAACATCCTTGAATTTAAGTGTGTGGGGGGGGGGGGGGGAGGGATGGCATCAAGTTCAAAAACCTTAACTACACAGAAAATCCAGTCATGTACTAACTTTATGCTAAACAGATAAAACTGAGACAAAGATAGGTTAGAAATGTCCAGAAACACTTCAGAAGTAATTGAACTCTGGTAATACGAGAAGTATTGAACTATAACATAAGCTTGATGTACTATTGTAAAGATATAGTATATTGGCACAATATAATATTGTGGTAGGCTTGGAATTTTTCAGCCTTTATTTGGAGAACACTCTGGGAGTAGATGAAGTGGGTTCATGTGAGCAGCTGGAGGAACTAGTCAGCAGAAGCACAGGAGGAAGGTGAGGATTTTTGGCAATACTGTGCTGAGTCCCCCTGGGTCTCAGGACTGGGCAAAGGGGAGTAGGACATAGGAGAGAAGGATAAGGAACTATACAAGTATCATCATCATGGCCCAGAGAATTAAAGGTCATGTGCATTTTGATGATCATGAAGAAAATATGAAATGCATTGCCATACAAATTCACATGCAAATTGGGTATTTCAAGGGACAAAAAGAAGTTAAAATGTATATGCATATATGTATATGTATTGTATGTGTATTTTTATTATATGTACATGTGTATATATAGGCATTCATATACATGTGTATAATACACATATATGTATGCATACATATTCACATATATATACACAAACCATGTGTAACACTCAGAGGTAAGGAGAAGCTAAAACATATATATATATATATATACATATACGCACATGCATTAATGTACACATGTATGGAAACATGTGTGTATAAGTGTACTTGCATATTCGTGCATATGTGTATTGCATGTGCATGTGTGTGCATGTATATATGTGTATTTTGTGTGCTTGTGTATATAATGCATACAGAAAGATTATACTATGTACACATATGCATATGTATACATACACACATATGCCTCCTTTAACTTCTCCTTGCTTTTGTGTATGTATATATATGTATTCATACATACAATATGTACATAAATATGCTTCCTATAGCATACATGCATGTGTATATATATATACATGAGTAAACATATTCATATAACATATATAGGTGCATGTATCTATGAAAGTATATACTCACTATATATGTAAACATACAAGTATGCATTCATGTGTATACACATATATAGGCAGACAAAATTGTTTTATATATGATTATGGGTCAAAAGTAAAAGCAGGTAGAGGGATAATCAATCATAAACTACAATGTGAAAGACACTGTGCTAAGCACTTGGAAAACAAAACCCATTCTCAGGGTACTCTTCAAGACAATTAATAATTGGATTGGACTGCTAAGAAAAAATACCTTCCTTATTTCCCAAACAATTCTAATTGTTGCAGTCAAACCCAGTAGGTTTTTGTTGGGGAGGGAATGCTTAGAACAACTCTGGGACATATGTAAATGTTCTCGAAGGTAACCTTTTTCTCTAAAATTCTATCATTCCCATTTTACAGATGAGGTAAGTGGGGCTCAGAAAGATGAAGCCGATTTCCTAAATAAATGGAATAAATAAATTCCATAAATGGCAGAACTAGGACTTGACCCTAGCTCTATTCTGATTCACTCAAACTGATTTATCCACATTTTAAAATCTCCTAAGAGCTCTTCGTTTGGATTTTTTCTTTGCTCTTATGTTTTTTCCTCTTTGTAACTGCCTTATCACCCCTCATTGAACTGTCTTTCCTAAAGACAATTGTTCAGTTTCTGATCTTTTTGTCCCCAATGCCTACCCCAATGGATGAAAAAAAAAATAGCAGATTCACAAATATTATGGCTAGCTGAATTGGAGAGTGATATAAAGGATGACACATTGGATTTATTGCTAAAATCACACATTGCACACTTACTCTATGTGTTACTACAGACTGCTCATTTAAATCTTCTGAGTCTCAGTTTCTTTATCTGCAAAATAGAGATGGTAGAATTTCAGAAAGTGGAGACTCTTCTTTGCAGGCATAATGTGAGATACAAATAGGATTATGTATGCAAAGTGGTTTGTACACATCCCAGTGACACATAAATTTGAGTTGTGGTTATTCTGTCTGCTTCCCTGCTCTGCTTTTGAAAAGTTGGGTTCGAAACAAGCTCTGCAAGTGAATACATAGATTTAAAACTTCTACTTTCCTTGTGCATGTCAAGACATTTGTAATAGTGATTGAAGTGGCAGTTACGTTAATAATATGCATTGTTCATTATGGCCCCGCAGCTCATTCATTCATTGAGGTTTTCTATCTTCAGGGCTCTTGTGCAGCAAAGGAACTATCAATCCATCACAATTACTCAGGAGCACATTTGTTTCCAATGTCACTGCTGGAGTAGTCACCCTGCTTGGCTTGGCCCAACCTGTGCCTGGGGCATCCTAGCATGCCTTATGAGAATGATGAGTCAGCACGAGCTGAGGTTGACTCAGGTTGACAGCCTGCTGTTTAATGATACAGCTCTGAGTAGGCAGAAATCTCTAATAGAAGTCAGTTTAATGGATACATTGACTGCAAAAGAGGTTGGTGGTCTTTTAGAATATAAAGTTCTATGGGTTAGGAAAATTAGTATATATTTCTTTAATAGAAGAAAAACAGATAATTGGTGATAATACCATATTTGTACCTATCTGTGTTATTGCTAGGATGGAAACATCTACCTCCATGTTACACTCTTGCTCTGAGAAAGCAAAAGACCTAAAACAAAAGTCGTAGTATTAAAAAAAATAAACATAGAGCTAGAATAGATCTCAGATGCCATCTAATCAATTCCATCACTTTACAGCAACTAAGGTCTCCAGGGGTCAATCAGCTTGCCCAAGGATACTTAGGTAATAACTAGAAGACCTGGGATTTGAAGTCATATGAGTATGACCCCCAAACTCTTCCCTCATTTCCATTCTACTATGTTGCATTATAATAAAGGAAAAGTAGATGTTCATCTTTCACTGTTTTATTTATTGACTTTTTCTCTAATTAGTTTTTCTGTTTCCAGTAATACTATGCATGACTATTCTTTCTCCTATACAGATAAAATTAATAACAATGCTATCAGATTCTATCAAATGATATATGATCATATATATATGTATATGTAAATAGATATCTATCTATCTCTATATATATATATACACTCTCCTAATATAATGTGAACCCCTTAAGACTGGGGAGTGTCTCATTTTTATCGCTGTGTCCCCCACACTTAGTACAGTACCTGGCCCATGGTAGTTGCATATGTGTTTGTTTATTGATCATTGATTGATATCTCAGAATTTGGATTGACACACGGATTCTATGATGCTTACCTCTCGTGGTTCCTCTTCCTCTCTGACCTCTCCTTCTTTATTTACTTCACTGGCTCTCCTTTGTTGGTTTCCACTCCTTAAAGTAATAATAATGATAAAATAAAAATGGAAGAGGAAGAGGACAACAGCAGAAGTAAAAGTATTAATATCTGCAGCAAAAAAAACCCAATAACAACCGATACTTATATAAAGCTTAAGGGTTTTCAAAATGCTGTAAATGCAGAATTTCATTTTGTCTTCATGAAAGCCACTCATTTTCACATTGTTTCTGGTAATAATAACCCTTAGAGATCATCAAACAAATTCTATGTCTCTATGCATTTCAAGGAGAAGAATATTGTAAAGAAGAAAATATAAGCTAATGAATAAAAATAATTATGAAAAACAATGTGCCTAGAACAATATTAAATGTTTTATTTGCCAATACAAGCGAACAAGCTGGTGCCTGCACCTGAGGAACTTTTATTATCAAAGGAGAATAGAAGTGAAAGTGTGGTATTCATTGAGTAGGTTGTTGAACTAATTCATACCACTTTAAGTAATAAGTTTCTTGATTCTTATTCATTTAACCAGATGAGAATCCATCTCAAATATTTTATAGTAAGAGTAAAAAAAGACTAGAAAATCTTAAGATATTTTTGTATGTAATTAGAAAAAATATTAAGTTTATAAAAAGAAAATCATTATATAATTTGGAATGCCATAGTATAGAAATTGGAATACCATAGGAAATATATTTAGGATGGCTGAAGAAACTTTTCAGTGCCCTATGGGCCAATGAGAGACTAGGCAGGAGACATAAGTTCCATTCTAGCCAAACATCTGAAGAGTATTTCTGGAAGGAGCAGGGCTTGGAATCCCTCCTCACTTTGACTGGAGGAGGACTCTAATCTTAAATGAGTTTGTGAGGACATCCTATTTTCACATTAACATCATAAAATTGCACCTGGTAGCAATAGCTGTATCAAGAGCTAAGAACATACTGGATATGACAATTAATGTCAAATTTAAGACTACAAGGAACAAGAAGCCTGGCAAAAATGCTACAACATACTTAAGGAGAATATTTTCCCTCTCCTATACTGCATACTTTAAGTTTGAGTTTATTTTCCCTTGGATGCTGTGTATATGTATGTGTGTGTGTGTGTGTGTGTGTATGTGTGTGCGTGCATGTGTGTATTGCAGAGGTGGAATAAACACTTGTTGGACATGTTATAATGGGGATTCCTTTGTCTGTCAATTGAACTAAAAGGTTTCTGAGGTCCCTTGCAAGTCTCAAATTCCAGGATTCTAACTTGGATCTGAGAGAGAATCTCACTGGTTATTGCTTGTCAGTAGTCAGATCCATTAAGACTCTGCTTGTTAAGCTGTTCTCAGAAATAATATAGTCCTCAATGATCAGAATGTTGCCTTCTAGTTATTTAGAATGATGGTATAAAGTTAGTCTTCTTTCCCTCCAAATGGACAGTAGTGAGAATAATGTGTCTCACGTAAAAAAAAAGGCCCTCCTTAAAGATTGACTTGAGGTTTTAACATGCACAATATTTGCCCTCTCCATCCACTCTGTCGCTTCTCTCATGCCTAGCCTAGAATCTGAAGTGCCAAAGGTCCAATTTCGTCTCCCATCCTCTCAGAATTATGGACAATAGTCTATAGGAACTCTCACAAGAAAAATAATATTTGCTTGAAGTGCTTGGTAAAGGTGCAAACACAGAGCCATAGGATCACAGAAGAAAAAGAGAGGTCACTTTGGGAACAGCTTCATGGAAGAAATGATTTTTGTCCAGGAAGGGGAAATAGACTTGCAAGTTAAAGGAAAGACCACACATATAGTAGAAAGAACAGGAGCCTTAAATTCAGCAAGGGCTTAAGTTCAAACACTGATTGATACATCTTGACTCTACCACCAAAGTCAATTTATTTCATTTCTCTGAGTGTGTAATTTCCATCATTAGTAAAACGTGATAGTAGCATCATTTTCACAAGATTACTGCAAGGATATGTTGAATACCTATAAAGCACTTTGTCAATTTACAATGCCACATAAGTGTTAGTTACCATCGTTCAGCTGAGTTGAGCTGGCAATAAGAATGTCATCAACATAGAGAAAAAGGCAAGAAAAAGTGGAATATTGTCAAGGAATACTGAAGGCAGTAGTTTGAATATGGTGTGTGTAAGTGAAGAGGATTAGTGCTTGATAAAACTGAAGAGCACAGGATCTAATCAGAGTAAGTATGGAATGGTAAAGTAGCGTGTGTTCATACTTGTTCTTTTCTCTCTGTATTTTTCCTCCTGTATTCTGATATTCTGATTTTTCATTAATCTTTTCTGTTGATCTATACACATTGTGGATCACTTAAGAGTTATGAACAAAGAATACAATGAAAATAGAGATTTAGGCATTACCTTCACATCCCATTTTGCTGATTCCTAGCCTTTCTTACAAAGTAGGAAGCTGAATTCCTGACGAAAAAACTGTCTGTGGCAGGGAATATCTTCCATAGGGCAACCAGCATCAGTTGATGTATTTGGCTGGGTATGATATTTTTGACTGGAAGCCCAGTTTTTTGCTCTGTAATATATAGTGTTCCAAGATCTGCAGTCCTTTACTGTCAGCCTTCCTAGGTCTTGTGTAATTCTAATTGTGGCTCTGCCATATTAAAATGTTTTGTCTGTGTTTTCTTTCACAGAATAACTTACATGGAAATGTATTTTGCGTGACTGTGCATGTATAACCTGTGTCAAATAGTTTGTCTTCTCAGTTAGGGGCAAAAAGGAAAGGGGGGGGAAAAATTGGAACTCCAAATTTGAAAAAGTGTGTTCAAATTGTTTTATATGTAATTTGGGAAATATTAAATAAGAAAAGAAAAATGAAAAACTGCCTGTCATTTTTAAACAGAGAAAAGAAAACCTATCATAAACTCTACAAGTTTTACCAGTAGTGATTTTGTGACCCTTTTAAACTAAACTGGCAGAAAAATATTGTTCATTCCAATTTGTGTGAAGTCTTTCACCTACATTTTATCCATAATGCATTCATTACCTGATAGTTTTCTAGTTCTATTCATCCTACACCACCATTTTAAGAAAAGATGCTATTTCAAAACTGACTTAGAAGAAAATCTGAATGTCAGTGAGGATACAATTATGGTAACTATCTGTGTCTTAATGGTTTTTATAGTATATTATAATTCTGATTCTATTTTTTCCAAGGTATGAAATTCTAAACAAAACAACAATAAAAAGTCCTGTTCTTCTATATCTGTATAGGATCATGTAGCAGACTTTGATGAAAAAGATCCTCTGTCCCTAAACATATAACCCTTTTAAGAGATGCACATAACTATGTTAAGGGTTTGGTTTCTTTGAAAAAAAATATTAAGCTTTTTTCTATTAATATTAGTGAGAAATATTGTGAATTTATGCATTTCTGAAAATACTTTTTCATGAATATTTTCCATATTTCAGCAAAGGAAATTGCCATTTTAAAATAAATGAAAGGAGTTATTTGTTTATTTCCTCTAGTCTAGCCACTTCCAAAGAGAAATCTAGTTTATTTCCTCTTGGGAGAAGTGGGTTACTATTTGACAGTTGCAAAGGTAACATAATGCTAAATAATCAGAATTAGCAAATTAAAAATATAATAAATCCATGAGATGTTTTGATCATCTGATATCAGACAGCTTTACTGATTGACAGTTGGCTACTAATATCTTTCCTTTTCTCCTTGCAACTATTTTGTCGAAGTATTAGTCAACTGAATATTCATAAGATATAGAGAAAGGAAATCGAAAATCTTATGTTCTATTTTCTTTTTATTAAAGAAAAACTCATAGACTAAGAGAGAAAATGACCATTCCAAAGTCTCATAGCTAATAAGTAGCAGAACTAATCCTGATCCTTTGACTCCAATTCAAGTGATCTTGGTATGACATCACAGCGGGCAAACATATAATCTTAGTATTAATGAAGACATTTACCAAAAGACACTTCAAAATGCTTCGCTCTAATTTCTCCCAACTAATGCCAAGGGCTTGGTTAATTGACAACACATAACGCTAAAGTATATTTCCTTCCATATTAAACTATATATAGGTGTTTTCAGAATGCATACATTTGGGGCCAAATGATAGGTAACCATTCCAGTTTTGCTTTGCTTATGCAAAAGCAGGTTAACAAGGGCTAAGAAAATATTGTTACACTTAGCAGAGTTCTGTGAGAGGATTTGATAAAAAAGTGTCAAGGGAACCAACTAAGTCCAGCATGCAAAAAAGCTCTGGGCCTTTTAGAAGGCATATCAACATATATTAATGAGACTTGAAGATAAGGTGCTCCATACCTAACTCCTCTGTATGGTAGGTAATTAAATGAGTTGGCAAAACACTCTCCCTACCTGTAAGAGAAGAGCACAGAGCTACCAACATTTCTTTTCAATTGCTTGTACATCAATACTGAAAGTCAAATTCTTTGAAGTTGCTGGTATTATTATTATTTAAATGCCAACATTACAAGATGAAATATGCGCAACATAGAATAAGGCTAGGAAAAAAATTTGGATATTTTTATTCATTGAGTTGTACAGACTTCCTTTGAGAAATGTTGATTCCTTCTGTGATGAGCTCTTGCTCTCTTAAAATCATTCTTTGCATGGTCACTCCAGCTTTAATCATGGTGATAGAAGGGAGTTAATGTAAAGCTGTGAAAAGTACTAGAATTGGAGTCTATTAACATGGTTTGAATCCCTATTCCATCCTTTATTGTGTGACCTTCAGGAAGTCTTTTAACTTCTCTGGGCCTGAATTCTCTCAACTGTAAAATCAACATGCTAGATTCAATGACCTAGAAAGTCTGTTTCACCTCTACATCTATGACACTAAGAATAACACTTCTTTATAAAGAGAAACAGTGTAGTTTAACATGACAATAATGTCTGACAGAAATCAGGTGTCCTTTAAGTAGGGCTAAAGAAAAAAAAAAGTTGGAACCAATCTGTTTACTGACAGTGGAGGGGGAAAAAATCTTTCTATCAAGACGTTGTTCAGTTATTGGATTATTTGAAGTTGGATAATGAAAAGAGCGTAAGCATAACATTTGTGTGAAATCTGTCCAGTGCATGGACATGCTCAGCTCTGACAGCTACCTTCAGTTCTTAAATGAATTCAAGGGAAAGAAGTCAAAACAACCCAGAGTTTCCAAAATTCACAGTGGTAACATGTTACACAGAGAGTTTGTCTATTAAGTGCTATCTTCTATGTTGTTTGCGGTTTCTCCATCACCATAAAATATTTTTGTAAATAATAAATGCTAAATAAATTACTTTTGAATGAATGAGGAGGAAATGAATCCCAAAAGGGAGGTGGAGAGGGCAGAATAGAACAAAGTGATCTGGGGGCAAAGGTGGGTGGTATAATTATGAACATGAATCTGATGCACAATGCATAACCACGAATTACTTGATTGTATTAAGAAAGTAAACTCCCTGAAACTACAGTGTAGTCCACCTATCACATGCATTTTATTACTGAAGCACGTGAACATTTCAATATTCAATCTGGCCAGTGGTAAGCAGCCAGTTGCGTGCTTGACTTTATAACTACACTTGATTGGCCAGTTCAGAGAGTTTATTGACCAGATATGCCCAAATAATAATATTATACAAAGGAAGGTTGAACTGTGTCAAGGAATACTACAAAATTTGAAAAGGGTAGAAAGAATACTGAATCTTCAAATCCCACCTGTGACACTTACTATATTTGTGAATTTAGAATAGTCATCTGTTTCCCCCCTTGTAAAATGAGGGGTTGAAATATATGCCCTCTGTAGTACCTTTCAGATCAAAATCTATGATGCTATGCTGTCATATTTTCCTGGAAAATGTTTAAATTTAGTTTCAAGCACCCTAGTAATGCTAACCAACCAGTGATCAACAGTCTATATGATAATCAATCTTCAATTCCAACAGACTGAATTTCTTTAAAAATGCATTAGAATCCTGTAGCTGTGCAAGAATTCTTTAACTAAGGATTGTGCAAAACCAGAAATCGATTTAGAATTCTGGATTATAAAATCCCATCATAAAATGGCCCATGAATATATCCTTTCAACAACACATTGGCTATATACTTTGATGATCTTCTGTAACCTAACTTCATAGTATTGATATCTTCTTAATTCTATAAATCTGATCTCCTCTATGCTAATTTTCTTTTTAGCTCTGTTGGAACAATCTTAATACCAACATACTGTTAATTCAGTTCAAAGTTTGGTTGAAATGAGGAACTCTTAAACATTGAACAGATATCAAAAAGAAGTTTTGTTTATCCTTAATATATCAGATATGCAAAAAATTATGTAGTTGTACTTATTTTCAAAACCCTTAGATGGTAAAGTGAATGGAGTGCTAGACATGTAATCAAGAGGATCTGAATTCAAATCCAGCCTCAGATACTTAATTAGTTATATAACCCTGGGCAAGACACTTAAATTCTGTCTGCCTCAATTTCTTTGTCTTTATTTTGGAATCATAATGGCATCTTCATGCTGAGATTATTATGTGGATAAAATCAAATAATACTTTCAATAACCTAACACTATTCCTTGCATATAAAAGTGTTTAATGAATGCTTAAATGAATTAACAAGCTAAATTTCTTTATCTGCAGCTCCATCATCCTCATATGCAAATGGGTCCATTTATCAAGACAAGGAACCGTAAGTCATCTGATTGTTAAGAACCCTCTGGTTCAGAGACTTCTATATAGCCTCTCCAGAGGTGATTTCTTTTTGTTCCATTTGAGGCATGTGAAACCATGTTGGTGCTCTCAGAAGCCAGGGAGCTATGGCAAAGGAACCCTATTATAGATTCCTAATGAATATTTCTGAGACTTAAAGGTAACCCTCCCCATTAATTTAAAAACCAGAAACTAAAATGAGCAAATGACCCTATGTTATTTTTATTATTAAATATTAAAATATTATAAATTTTATGATGTTATATATATTAAATATTATTGCCAATTTTTGTTATTATTTATCTTTATATACTTAATCTATTTTTCCAAAATTCCTTGTATTATACAAAAAACTATTTTTTATTTATTTTCTAGAAACTGTCATCAAATTATTAATGTTTAAATGTTTTCTTTTTATTTCCCACTAGGTGGAACTACTACCCACTCATCTGATCTTATTTAGTTTTTAAAAAAAGAAGATTTAGACTTGGGGATTCCCATGTAAACTTTGGCCAATATATACATCCAGTTCATTGGAGCAAATAGTGAGGAAATCTCAAGTTCTCCATGGTTTTTACTGAGTAAATGGACATCTCTCTCTATAAGACAACATCAGCTCATCATTTAGGTCTATTATTGTTACTATAACAAACTGGCTACCCTCCACATCCCTAGTACTAATGCCTCCTTAAACTAGATATATTTGACTGAGACCCAGACATAGCAGAATAAAATAGAGTTGAAAGAGTTTTGGATTTGGTGTAAGAAGACCCAGATTCCCATTCCCTCTCTGCACTTTCCTACTTGTACAACCTCAGGCAAAGATAATTCACTATTCTAGGCATCAATTTAATCTTCTGAAAAATGAAGGCATCAGAGTAAGTGCTCTTCATATTTTCTCTAGTTGTTAATATATTTGATGCTGAAATTGTGTGACCTTGGAATAATAAAGTTGACTCAACTTTTCACATAGACAAACATTCTTGGGTACCATAAACTCTTTATTACTGGCATACAATCAACAAGCAAATAAATAGTACATAATAACAATAAAACAACATATAATAAAATATCTACTGAGGTACATACCTACATCCTCTCTCAGACTGCTGGAAGTCCCTACGATAGGATTTATCAAAATACATGAATTCTAGAAAATGAATTACTTGAGATTGCTTAATTCCTCAAGTCTGTTCCTCTGACAGTGAGCTAAAGAGTGTCTATCTGATCCTCAACTCATTTTAGATGAAAACACGGAGATTCTGAGCTTGAGATGTTAGCTCATCCCATAGCACAGAGCCTGGAATTTGGTGTGAAACAGAAACCATGAAACTTTCCCCCTCTCTGTCTAATCGTTGGCATGGGACCTCTGACTGTTTTTGCATGAAGCTTACCCATTAAGGAATAAAGTAGACTCAGTAGCCTGCTGCAGCAATGTAAAGATTGTTTCTCCATCCCTCAGGCATAGTTACCCTTTGGTGTAATTTGCCACATCCTAGACCATATCTCTTTGCTTTCTTATCAAGCAATAGACCGCAGACCTGCCATATTGCTTAGCAGAGGAAGAGATAGACATGATAAAGGCCTACATTTCTTTAGAACCTAATCTTCAGGGAAATCAGACAAGATGTTATGGCATAAGGAAGAAATACAGAACATTCCTACAAATGTTTTCATCTTGAAATCTGAGAACAAATAACAATGAGTCTTTTTTCAAACCCCAGCTGGCATAAGAAAGCAGAGTTTTTCTGCATGGCTTCCTGTTAGACAGCAAGTCTCCAGAGAGCCTCCTAATGTTGTGACTGATTTGGGTGCTACAGTAATGTACTACCAGGGGTGGGTAACCTATGGCCTTGAGATCACGTGACTCTCTAGGCACTCAAGTGCAGCCATTTGACTGAATCTAAACTTCATAGAACAAATCACTTTAACAAAAGGATTTGTTCTATAAATCTTGAGCTCTGTCAAAAGGCTGCACCCAAGAATCTAGAAGGCCACATGTGGCATTGAGGCTGCAGGTTCCCCACCCCTGTAGGGTAAGAAAAGTACTCAGATTCATCACAAAGGTGTCTGACCCTGTTCAGAGAGCATGATTAAATGTCATCCAGAACAGAACTATAGAATCTCCTATGATCCTACATCAGGACAAGCTTTCTATCCATTCATAGGTCATTCTATAGTTCCGTTGCTCTGGACTTATACAGGTTTTAAGCTTATTGATGCTGACTATGCCATGAGGCTACTACAAGGGCTTAAAATATGATAAATATGATAATTATTGCCCAGACTCAATCTTGGAACCTAAGGTTTTCCAGATGCAAACTTTGATCATGAGCCTACAAAGGTAAAACCTGCAATGGAGTGCCCAGAATTTGCCCTGATGTCCTTAAAAGAAAGAAACCTCACGCAAAAAGAAAGCAATGAGAAAATTCAGGAGACTATAAAACATATCCAAGAAAGACTCAAACATTTCAAGAAGTGTCTGGTTCTTGATTCTAAGAAAAAGACTGAATTTGGGAAGGGTGGAAGAATGAGTAAACAAACAACCACAAGAACAACAAATATTTAAAAAAATAGCCCCACCATAAAGAACTATTATAGTGATTGATACACTTAAAACACAAATATAGAAGAAAAGAATGTCTCCAAAACACAGAGAAAGCCATAAAGGAAAAAACAAATCTTGAGCAGAAGATCATTTAGAATTGCAAAAAAAGAAATAAGCAATAGTTAAAGGAGTAAGTGAAATGGAATAATTAGATGACACAAAAAAGAAAAATAAATTAGATCTATGGAAGGGACATCAAGGAAAATTAATACCTAAATAAAAGAGATTTTTAAAAAGTTTACCTATATAATGGACGTCTGAAAAATTAGGATGAACAAAATAGAAGTTCATGACAATATGATAAAACAACAACAGAAATAATCCAAACAGGGAAAAAGAGAAAAAAAGTAAAGTATTTTATGTCAAATACAACTGACCCAGAAAAAGATCAAGGAGAAATAATTTAAGAATCATTGCACCACTTAAAAGCAATGAAGAATAACAAAAAATAGCCTAGATATCATGCTTCCAGAAACCGTAAAAGAAAAGTACTTATGTCTCTTAAACCAGACGTCAACATGGAAATAGAAAAAAAAAATCTGCAGGTCACCTCCTGAAAGAAACCCTAAAATGAAAACCCAGAATCAACATACCTAAAACACAAAACTTTCAGGTCAAATAAAAAATAATGCAAGTAAACACATTAAAAGAACACAAGTGCCTCAGAGTCATAATCAAGATCATGAAAAATTTAGTAGCCACTGAAAAGTAACAAAGAATTTAGAAAATTATATTGAGAAAGACACAGGGCTTAAACCAAGAATAACTTACTCAGAGAAAACTCATTTTAACCTTACAAGGGAAAAATGCACCTTCAATTGAAAAAAGACAATTTTCAATAATTCCTAATGAAAAGACCAGATCTGAATAGAAAATTTGAAATGCAAACACTGCAGTAAAGAGAAACACAATTAATAAACATCAGTTAGCACACTGAAGGGACTATACACTAAAATGTTGACATTCTAATAGGAGTGAGATGAAACATGTCCCAGCAGAACTTTAACAACATCAAAGAGTTAAATAAAACTAAAGGCTTTTATGTTTTGACCTTAAAAGAAGAAAAAGAATAGAAGGGAAAAGGACCATGTGAAATAAAAAGAATGAAAAAGGATAGAAGAAATTATCTCACAAAATTGGGGTACATAAGCAGAAGGCTATATAAATGAAAGAAAAAAGTAGTGAGCAAAACCCTTCGAATACTTTCAACTAAATTGCTCAAAGGAGGAGAGAATGCACATACATAATTGGGTGTAGAAATAACATTTAACTCAAAAGAGAAATGGTAGTGAAAAGGATGAGAGGAGTTAGGTAAATCAGTAGTGGCTACTTAACAATTCATTATAAGCAAAACAAACTCTAACCACTGACGATTGATTGTAAAAATGAAGATAAAAGAAAAAAAAAACAAAAAACAAAGGAAGGGTATAAGAATTTATGGATAGACTGTAGTTAAAGGAAAGGAGAATCGAAGTAGATTGCATTAAGTATAGAGAAGTTCCTCTGAGCACATTTTTCAATTATGATGTTTTGTTTTCTTAAAGAAAGGATGGGAAGCAAAGAACAAATTCTCATAATAATCAGAAAAAATACAAATTAAAGCAATTCTGCAGTTCCACTTAATTAGTAGATTGATAAAATTGGCAAAAAAAAAATAGTGTGAAGGGGATGACAAGTGTTGGAAGGGTTGTGGGAAAATAGACCTTTTAAGGCAAAACTGGCAAGTTTGTGAGTTGGTCTAAATGTTTGACAAAGAATTTTGGAACTATCTCAAAATTTTATTTAATTCTTTACACTCTTTGACCTAACATTGCTGTTATTAGGCCTATGCCCCAAAGAAATGAAAGAAAGAGGAGAATTATATATGTAAAATGTTTGTAAACATACACACATATGTATGTATGTATACAGACATATACACTTTTTATGTTTGTAAGGAATCAGAAATTAAGATTATACACATTGATTGGAACCTGGATGGACAAATTGCGGCATATGAACATAAGAGAATAACATTGTGCTATAAGAAATGATGAAGAAACTTGGTAAGAATATTATGACTTAATGAAGAGTGGAATGGAAAGAACCAGAAAACTTTAGATGGAAACAACAATGTCTAAAAATGAAAACTTTGGAAGTCTGGAGAACTTTGAACAATGTACTAACCAACCATGATTTCAGAGGATCCATGATGGAATCTTCCATGTACCTTGGTAGAAAAAAGAGACAACTTTATAATACAAATAGAGACATTTAATTTTTATACATGGACAATTTGAGAATTCATTTTTTCTTGGCTGTGCATATTTCTTTAAGGGTTGTGTGTTTGTTTTTGTTTTTTTAAGGAGAATGAGGGAAGAGAAAATAGATTTTTGATCATTAAAATAAAAATGGTTTATAAAATAATTCTGTCTTCACTGTTGTAAGGGAGTATTCAAAATTATGTTGTAGTAAATAACATGTTTATTCATATTTGCAGTCCCATTAAAATAAATTCTTAGAAGAGAATGTGAGAAAATTGGGATACTAATGTACTTTTGGTGGACTGATCCAAACATTCTTGAGATCAGTTTGGAAGTATGCCCAAAGGGCAACCAAACTGTGCTTACCTTTTGATACAACAATACTACTGCTTGGTCTATTTGCCAAAGAGATCACAAAAAAGAGGGGAAAGGGTCTTTATGTTAAAAATTTATACCAACTTTTTTGTGGCAAAAAATTGGAAATTGAGGAATGTAATGGGAGTTAAAAATCTTCCATTAATAGACCTCAGAAGATGCTATTTCAGGAGGTCTCATTGGGAGAGGTTTGTTTTGTATGGGAGCCCACACCTTTTGCTCGTTGCTGGAGAGGCACTGGGCCACCAGGAGCTGTGCTCTCCGGCTCTGAAGTACCCTGAAGTGAGGTTTTGCTTTGGGGCTTAGTTTATGGAAGAAGTTTCTTGTGCCAGATGAGATTCTGGGAAGCCATTTTAAGAAGCCCCTCAGCTTTGAAAACCATGATGCTGGTACTTCTCTCTCTTATAATGATGTATGTATTACCTATGGTCAGACAGTTGGAATCCCCGTCTGTTGGTGCTACTTGTTATTTTCTCTGTGGTTACATGTGCTTGATTAAAGTGATTGTTGACCCCTCAAAAGTTACTTTCCTTTTAGAAAAATATGTCTAAGAACGTGTGCAGCAGGCCAACCAGGGTGCTCGCTGATACAAGGGGATGTCCATCTGTTGGGAAGTGGCTGGACAAGCTGTAGTGTATGAATGTGATGAAATACTATTGTGCTATCAGGAATGATGAGCAAACAGATTTCAGAACAAGTTGGAAAGACTTACATAAACAGATACTGAGTCAAGTGAGTAGATCCAGGAGAACATTGTACACAGTAAGCACCATCATATGATGATCATCTATGATAGAGTTAGCTCCTCTCATTGGTACAATGATTAAGACAATTTCAAAAGACTAATGATGGAAAAAATCTATCCACATTAAGAAAAAGAACTGATAGACTCGGAATGCCGATACAAACATACTATTTTCATTTTATTTTCTTCATGTGTCTTTTTCTTTTGGTCTGTTCTTTCATAATTGTGATTATATGGAAATATGTTTTCCATGACTGCACATATAAAACCCACATTAAATTGTTTACCATTTTAGGAAAGGGAGAGGAGAGGAATGGAGAAAAACGTGGAACTAAAAATTGAGTAAAAATGAATGTTAAAAATTGTCTTCACATATAATTGGAAAAAAATAAAACGCTATTTTAAAAAGTCCTAGATGGAAATTAAAACCAAACCAGTGGACATTTCCATTAGATATGCCTGGAAATTACATGGGTATATTTGTTATTCAGATAGTTCTTTAAGTAAAAGAAAATGGAAGATTAGCACATCTTACCATGGAGAATGAGGTGACAAATAATAATAAGGGTAGAAAAAGGAATTTGACATCTCTCATCTCATTTGATTGCCTATAATGGCCAGTCTTCTAAGTGGCTGTTGTATAGCTACATGGAAAATTCCCCATTCAGTCTGTTCATACTCAGCATAGGCTGTGATCAGTTTTACCAAAGAATTGAAGTTGCCTAACTACATAACTTGTCTAGAAAGCTGAGGAAGTTTGCAGTTTTCAAGTTACAACATACCCACAAGTAAGATGGATGTAGTAAACACTATGGTGATGTTTTTATGACTTTTTATATAATGTATGGAATCTAAACAATGCCTTATGGTAGCAGAGATACTCCTTATCTTGCTGTCCAAAAACCTTTGCTCATGGCAACAGCTATTCTAAAAATACTTTTCTCTCTTATTCTGTCCTCATTATTTGTATGGAAAAAGATTGTACCAGAGAAGCAAAAGGAATGATCACAGAAATGGTACATAAAATATAGGGAGAGTTCAGTTCAGATAATCAAATGCTTATAGTCTTCACTTACTCTGTGTAATATACTTTGCAAGGAACTAGGGCCATGCAACGTGAAACACAGACCTGGCTCTCAAACAGCTTACTAAGTATTCTTTGTATTATATGTGAGGTGACCACAAATAATAAAACAATAGACAATGAGAAATTGGTAGGGATAAGAAAGAGAGAGTAAGGGACTGTAACAGCAAGCAAAGTAGGATCTTTGCAGTTTTTCTGGATTGAGTTTTAACCAATCAGATACGTGAATGGGGGCTCTAATCAATCAGATACTGAGTAGAACTGAATATAAAGTGAGAGTTTGTGTTGAGAAAGCAGACATGAAGAGAGCCAGCTTTAAAGGGGGAGCCAGTAAGGAGAAGAAAAGAGACCGGAGGAGACCTCTGAGCTGAGAAAGGAGACGTTTGGGCTGAGAGAGGAGACTTCTGATGGCAGACACTTGCTGTAGGAGCCTCCAAACTTTGAAATTTAATAGAGCTGTAGAGCAGAAATGCACTCACAAGGCTAAGCCCATTTTGAGAGCAATTAACGTGAACCAAGCCGTTCTCACAGAGCCTCTGGACTTTGGAGGTGAATTGAGATGACAGTGCTGTTGTGTGCCAATAGTGTGGCTGTCCTGTTAATGTTTATTTTTCCAGAAGCAGAAGCTGTGGAGTGAAGCAGTCCCTCTGAGCTGAGACATGGAGCAGGAGCAGAGAACTGCCTATGTGTGAGTCCAGGCAAGAGTCAGGAGTGGTCAGCCCACAGAGCAAGAGCCATGGAACTTGAAAGTCAACCTTGAGTTAAGATGAAAGAGGATGTTACTTGGACACTTGGAATTAAGGAGATTATTCTTACTGTGACCTAGGGGTGGATAGTGGGGTATTTTGAAAAAAGGACTTAGAAAATTTGGTGCTGATTAAGAATGTGGCAATTGTTATGAGATACGGATGTATATATAAATATATATGTAGATCTATATATGAGATATGGATGTATATATAAATATATACGTACATCTGTATATGAGATATGGATGTATATATAAATATATATGTAGATCTATATATGAGATATGGATGTATATATAAATATATATGTAGATCTATATATATACATACATAGATAAAAAGGATGTTTTACTTAAAGATGTTGTTTTATGCTTTACTTTATTGAAAATATTTAGTTTATTGCTGAAGAAATAGAGAGTACTTTATACTTTGCAATTAGAGCCTTGAAATTATTCACTGCAGCAATCCTCAGGTGTGCTGCTGTGACTGGCTTGACAGAGAGGCTCAAAGGAAAGAAACAGGCAAAGGACTTTGGGACATAAAAGACCAAACATTTATATTTCAGAGTCAGGAAGGCTTAATTGGCTCTGGAGGGATGGGAGGGGCTTCAACAGACAAAGGAGGTGTAGAGTCCTTTCATGTTATGGAATTTAAGATGAGTAAAGTTGTATAGATGGGAAAGAAAGATTAAAACCCACTTTGACTATGTTTATGTACACATGCATGTCTAGTTCGAAATCTAGGTCTAGACCTATGTGAGTGCATGTAGAAAAAATGGGTTGTACAAAAAATTACACTCAAGAATCATGAGCACGAACAAAAGAATTCATTATCATTCTACTTCCATCTTGAAGAAATATGTTGCATATTCTAAAGCATATTTGAAAAAGTTTACAAAGCCCACCCCCCCCAAAAAAAATAGTTCACTTGAGGTAGGAAAAACAAAACAACAGCAGAAAAAAAACCCAACACACGCAGTGTTTCCAATCTGTTTTAATAGGACATCTATCTTTTTTTTACCTCCATCTTTAACACCTTTGGGAAGCTCATAGTAGTTTCATATTAGCACAGAGTACCATTTTTTGTACTTAAATTAGATTTTTTTCATTTAATTTAAATATACCATATAATTAAAGAAGACCCCTAACAGGCAGGCAATTCATCTTGAAACTGTCTGACATTTCCAAACTGGTGAGTTATGGTGTCAGCAAAACCCACTGAATGAATTACGACTTTTAAAACAGTTCTACTTCAGGGAAAGTCTTATAGAAGTAGAAACGTCTATTTTGTAGGAACCTTTAGGGTACTACATTAGAACTTTTCCCCCCTCTGGGATCTTTAAACTAATAAGATTAGAGCCACATTCCTTATTGTCTAGTAGAAAAGTTGGGGTGAGATAATAATTCTTCCCAGCATGTCAAGTTGGTTAGTATTTTGTTTTTTATTCTGTATCTGTGGGTACTATAGAAACGCAGTATTCAAGATGAATAATAAATCTGTCCTACATGTTCCCAGATTTGTTTCTGTGTATTAAGTTTTGATTTTTCAGTACTGCTTTTAGTTGCACCATTATCCAAGCTTGACTAAATATAATTTCTTTTGACAATAAAAATAGAGGTAAGGTGTTGGAAATAGGATTGTAATGCTAATACTTACACTAGGTATATTGCAGCATTATAGTCCATAATAAAAAAATGCTGAAGTGTTGTGAAAACACCTCCTTCCTTCATTGTGTTATGATCTTTGATAACCTTTATTCCTAGAAAAGGGTAGCTTAAAAAACCATATCAGTCATAATGAGTCCCAGTAAATAAGGTACTTTTCCAAGGGTGAGTACAATTCTAAGCAGTAAAAATGGGATTTGTAGCACTGTCTCTTCTAGTCTGCATTTCAGATTCATTAACTATTATGGAGATCAATTTCTTTGATGCAGTACATTTCTAACTGCAGTGAGGCCAGAGTCCGGTCCTCATTAACTTCTGTGAATTGGGGAGTTGAAAAATGAGCTATGTCTCTGGGTCTATTACATAACACATGATTTAAAAAGAAGGTATTACGTATTCAGGCAACCACGTTCATTAGGATGTATTTATCTCATACGCTATGCACATAGACCCCTATTTATTCACATTGTATAAATCCATAGGTAAATTGAGAATATGCTACTTTTGTAGGAATAATACAATTCTTCTACATAGTGTTTTTAAATAAGGGGGGGAGGAATATTATTTCTAATAGCATCCTCCAGTATTATATGCATCATGATTCTCAGTAATATTAACTTAATAAATACATTTCTTTCCAGATTTATAACAACATTACTTAAATACTACGTACGTGACCCTAAAGAATTTATCACCTGAAATCTCTGTTACTGGTTGCACATTGAAAAGGACATCTCTATCTAATCCTAACTGTAGTCCTAGGACAAATCACAAGTTGCAAACTTTGCATGTTTAACTTGACATTGATTTATATTTATTCTGAATATGTTCTGTATGCACTTGTTCACATGCATACTCTCTTCCCCAGCAGAATATAAGCTCCTTCAGGAAAGGGACTTTTTTTTGGTCTGTTTATCATCAGTGCATACCAGTATCTAGCAAATTTTGGGAGCCTAGTAGAGGTTTGATGATTGATTGCTTACTGAATAGATTGACTCCCCACTCTCTTTTACACAAAACAGAACTGCTTTCTATTTACTAACTATATCTGCTACTACTTTTTTTCTCTCTTGACTTGGCTTACTTTATTTTCTCTTCCTAGAAGGTCTTATTTATATCTCTCTCCCAACCTCTATTTCTACTTGCTGAAATGCTTCCTAACATTCAAAATATTGCTCCAATATCATTTTATGACTCACCTACAAAACGAAGCATTATCTCCGTTAAATATTTCATGAGCCACTTGGGCAATTAGGTGCCACAGTGGTTTGAACTCTGGACCTGGAATCAGGAAAACCCAAGTTTAAATCCAGTCACAGAAACTAGTTGTGTAACCTTAGACATCATTTAACTTTTGTTTGTCTCCGTTCCCTAACCTGTAAAATGTGAATAATAATATTGTGTTAATAATAATAGTTTTGTGAGACCCAAATAAGATCTTACTGTTAAGCATTTTGCAAATTTTGAAGGATTATATAAATGTTAGTTATGTATTTTGTTAGCTACCCTTTCACCTAAACCAGAAGTTATTTCTGCCACCTCTGAACTACTATTAAATGCTGTTACTTTACTTATGCCCTTAATACTTAATTAGTTTGTTTCATTAGTTAAAGTTTCTTGCATATATGTGTTATGTCTTCTACTACTCTACTATAAATACTCCTTAAGAATAAGGAAGCTTATGCATTTTTTTATTCCAAAACAATTACTACATTCCTTTTAATAAATGTGGTTGTCAGTAAATATTTCTTGAGGGATTGAATTGAATATCACTTGTGACAAAGAAACCAAACAAACATAAATGAGAACTATTTTAGAGCAAATAATAAATGAGGTGGTTCTTTGAATCATCCTGATCACACTTTTAGCTGAATATTTCAAAATAAAGTCATTTTCTTTTATTTTGGCAATAACTATCTTTAAATAATTGACTCAGGTTTTCACATCAGTCATGTTGAGAGTTAAAATGGAATTTGTCCTCAAAATGGGGCCTGATAATACTTCAGCAAGTGAGAAAAATAAACAAGAGATGAACTTTAGATTGTGTGTGAAAGAACTGTTATGAAAAGAGCACTAGAATAGAAACCAATTATTCCGTGTCCACATCTAAATGCTGCTTGCTAATTTTACAACCTTGGATAAGTCTTTTCCTCTTTGTTTGCCTTAGTTTCTTCTGTAAAATGAAGAGATCAACTCCAAGAGCCATCCTTGTTCTAACTTGTCATGACAGTAAGTTAGAACAAAATCCAGAAAGAATGCTAAATCTATCAGAAATTAATGTGATGCTGAAATGAACTTTGACTTGAATATAAGACTTGAAAACAACCAAAAGTTAATCAAGAGTTTTATCAGATATTTCTAAAATAACAAAAGTTACATAATGGTAATAATGCTTTGGTTTAAGGTGGTAGTCACAAAAAAGTGGAGAGAGGGATTGATGACTTGTTATTTTTCCATAGTTTTTTTCTTTTTTTTTCCAATAATAAGATGAGCACTTTTGAGGTATGAAGTAGGAAAAATGATATGTGTGTTTTTAAATGAGTGATATACGTATGTGGACACACTGATAGGACAATGCAACAATAGAAAACTATTATAAGAAAGTATGTTAGCAGTTTAGTTAACAAACTACCAATAAAATTGTGTACTTAATAACTGAGGAACACTCATTGTTAGAAGTCTAAAATCTCTACCTGGGACCCAGGCATCAGCCTCCTCCTAGATTATGATGGGGAACGACTTCTATATTCGCCAGACTTGACATATGAGGGTAATGTAGATTGATGAAGACGTACCACACCATTGCCTCAGGTTGAGAGATTTGGTTTCTGTGGCAGATGGCCAGGCATTGCCACAAGCTTGGTGACAGTGGCGAAAAAAAAAGACACAGGCAGGCAGAAGAAGATAGGACAACTCCATTTATTGATCTGAGGGTCAGGGTATTTATAGACAGAAACTGCAAGTCTACCTGACATTCTACTCATCTCCACTCCTAGTAATTAGACCAATCTTCTTGTCTTACAGTCTATTAGCCTAGAGGGCATCTATTTTACATATACCTTGTATTCTGAAGTTCTCGTTTACTTAAAGGAGACAGCAACATGGTGGGGGGCCTGGAGAGCCATTCTGGATGATAATGAGCACAGTCTCAAAGAGTAGTTTTCCACGAAGTTGTATCCTGAACTTTGCCAACAGCACTCTATCCTGGCCCTCAACAGGTTTCCAGTTGCACTGAGAAGGAACCTGGTTGTGAATCGGGAATGAAAGAAACTTACCAGAATCTCTTAGACTCATATTGTTGTTTGTTTGTTTTCCCTTAGATGATAGCATTGTTTGTTTGCCCTGATTGATAAAGTTTCATTACATGAATTGAAAAGTGAAAGTCTAATTAGTGTTTCCTTTACACCAGTTGTTGTTTCGTTGCACTTTCAGTCATATCTGACCCTTTTTGATCCCGTTTAGGGTTTTCTTGGCAAAGATACTGGTGTGGTTTGCCATTTTCTTCAGCTCATTTTACAGATATGAAGAAACTGAGGCAAACAGGGTTAAGTGACTTTCCCAGGATCACATAGTTAGCAAGTATCTGAGGCCAGATTTGAATTCAAGAAGATGAGTCTCCCTGACTCCAACCTGGCACTCTATCTACTGCTCCACCAAGCTAGCATAACAGCAAATTGGCAATGAGTATAAATCATGTGTTACAACCAACCTTCAATTCTGGACTGCGGCAGGTGCTCTCAGATCATGGGCTCTGAGCTGGGACAATAACTGGTGAATGAGTCTCATCAGCCTACTGTTAATTTGGGGTATTATAGAAAGAGCTATGAGATGACTTGGCATGGATAAATTGATCTAAATCATAAATTTCATTACATCATCTTTCCCACCAAACCCCTTCCTCTTTCAAATTTCCCTATTACTGTTCTGAGGGTACCAAAATCTATCCCAGCCTCATTGTTGTAATTCTTATACCCTGAATGCCATTTCCAACTTTTGAATTTACTACATCTTGCCAAAAATTATAGATTCTACCTCCCAAACTATCTCACCTCTCTGTTCTTTTTGCTCACATAATCACATAGCACTTTTTTTCCCTTCTTAATTTAACTTTTTTTTTTTTTACCAATTACAAAGAACTATTGACAATGCTTCAAATTTCGTAACAGTTTTCTTCCAAAATAATTCATGAAAAGGAACTCCTTCCTTAAACTGGTGTTACCACTCTCTCACTCTGCCCTTTGTCTCCCACACCATAGCATAGAAACTCATTCAGTCAGACATTGGTCCATTTTTGTTTTTGTATACCCAGTAGATAGCACATTACCAACCCAAATGCAGAATAAGAAATAAATAAATGCTTTTTGAAAGGATGGAGGAATAATTCTGGAAATCTCAGTCACAAGAAGTTAAAACAGTTGAAAAAAGTATGTTATAATGACCTTGTTGTAGCAATGAATTTAGTAAATTGTTTTTATCTACACTGTATGGTAACCTACAAAACATTTTACTAAAATCTGTTCTTCCTTGCCTGTATTTTCACTCCTTCCTGGTTCTGTTAATTACCTAGGAGATCCACAAATTCTATTTCTGGCATAGATAAAGATGTGTAGTCATTGCCTATTTATGACTGATATTGGCAGGCAAATATGATCTTAATACACATAGGTATGTTTCTTGGGCATATGCCTTGATCAACATTCATGAGATGTGCAGTTATTCTGTAGCTACCTTGGCAACTCATCTTACTTCATTTTTTTTAAATGTATATATGTGTGTCCTTATGTTTCATAGCCTGCTCGTATCTATTGCATGCAGAATTTTTCATGGCATAAATGGATACATAGGATGCTTGCAGCTTATCTTTTATGATATAGGAATGGATTGTAAGTAAAAAGTAAAAATATATTTTATTATTTAGAGTTATTTGCCTTATATACTAAAAAAATTCCATCATAATGTTAGATGAGAAACTGAAACTGAAATGTAAAATTATCTATAAGATGTAATGTAAAACATTGTCTGATTCTGTTTATCACACACTGAGAAAGGCATGATGAAGATGAAATGTGTCCACACAAATTCAAATAAAACATTCAGAAAATGGGTCAGAGCTTCAAAACTAGACTAGACTGAAACAAAACTATTCCAACAAGTAATGACAAAGGTTGTAAGAACAATATGTTCTAAATTTATACGATCCTAACAGATTTTATATAAATATAGTATCTGGACTGAGGATTATAGAGCTAAATGGTGCTCCAGATTTTCCCCTTTGAAATCTTCCCCAAAGGGGTCATTTTAGGACAAGTGCAAAGAAGTACAATGTAAAGAACTGATGGTCTAATTATCCAGAGATGTTAGAAACAGATTTTAAATTATTCACTAATTATTAGGTACGTACTTTAAAAAAATAGAATTGGATCTAATTAGAGTTCATTCTAGACTTTCAAGGTTGAACCCATGCATATCTTCTCAATAACTTTCCTTGGTGACACCATAAGAAACAGACTTTTGCATCAGATGGGACACAGCACATTTCTTATATTCTGATGAGACCAATTAGTGAAAGATGTATTTTTAAAAAATCGTGAGAGTATTAATAAAATCTATTTTAATTGCCAAATATTGCTCAAGCATATTAAAAATGTGGAATGTATGAGTCATATAAAAATACTTTGTGAGGAAAATGTATAGCTGACTAAAGTGATTTATGCAAAAAAAAGAAGAAGACTACAGGAATTAGAAACCAGTTGTAGATAACTTAGAATAAACTACACTGCTATTTTGGGCGGTAGCCCAGTTATCCCTGTACAAGGTCATGCTCACATTTCCACTATAATTCAGTAAACAATCTAGGACATTTCTCCCTCACATCAATCAACGAACAGATTAAGATAACAAGTTTTAGCCAACTGTATATCTAGGGTTATATTTTTATAACATTTATTTCACAACTACAGCTTAGCCTCTATCTACATGTTTCTAGGAAATTGAGAAGTCTTACTTTGTCTCTCCTTGTATTCTGACATGGTCATGTAGTAGTTTACTATAAAGAGGATGAGACAGAACTATTAGGCGATGCAAAAGACAAAAAATGTTAATATCATACTTATCTAGGGACAAGTCCATTAACCTCTCAGTATCCTTTGTAAGTCCTTAATGCTATAAATTATTTTTTATGAATTAATTTATTTGTTTTCTGTTTTCAAAAATCACTTCCCTGTCTCAATTTTTCTTCCCCTCCCTTTCCCCTCCCTCCCTGAGACAGCATGCAATCTTATGTGAGTTCTACACTTAACATTCTTATTAACCACATTTTATATTAGTCATGTTCCATAGAAGAATTAAAACAAATGGGAGAAACCATGAGAAAAAACAAAAGAAGACATAACACAAGAGAAAATAGTCTGCTTCATTCTGCATTCAGATTCCATATTTCTTTCTTTGAATATGGATGGCATTTGTCTCAAGAGTTCTTTGGGAATATTTTTGATCCTTGCTTTGCTGTGAAGGGCTAAGTTGTTGCTCTGTGTGAGTGGAGGGAGTTTCAATACCAGGATTGAAAACTTCTAAATAAACATGATCTATACATACTCATATATTTCTATATGTAATTTGCTTAATAATTCCCAAGTATATATAGATGTTTTCTCAAAATACATCGGTCTTTGATGTCATGATATTGGAATATCTGTGATTCTTCTTGGAGAATCCTTAGGGAAGGAAGTTGAAATATCAAGTGGAAGAAGGTTGTACATTTCTTCTTTTATTTTAGCACCATGTGGACTTCTCCCAGAGTCAAGCACTTAACAATACATTGATTTCTGTGGTTGTGGTTTCTCTACAAATAGTCAGGGATGTGGGAACCTCTTCTGCTCTGATGCTGGGCTAAGAGAGGCTGTGATCAGCAGATGTGGGAGCTGATAGTACAAATTTGGTGAGAAGCATCATTTGCCCCTTAGAGATAATATCCCTCTCCTGGAACTCCAAATTATAGAAGTGAAATCTCTTCACTCTTTCTCTGGGATAGAAAGGAGATAATGTAGTTAGTTCTTTGCTACAATGGGCAGAGTTCTGTGCTTCCTGCATAAACACATGGATTGCTCTCCCTGTTCCTTCCCTAGCTATTACTTATACTCATTGTAATATAAATAAATTTGTGTCTACTAATTATTGTTTACTATTTTTGTTGACTATGACATAAGTGTAGGTATTGATGCACATGAATAGGTAGATGAACACATAGATAGATACATAAATGGGCAAATGGACAGAGAGAGATAGAAAGAGAGAGAGTGTGTATATTTGGAAAACTAATGAATGAAAATTCACTTGTTAATTAAGAACTTCCTCTATGACAAATAGTGAGCTAAGTGCTAGAGATGCAAATTGAAAAACAAGATAGTTCTTTCTCTCAAAGAGTTCTCATTCTAACTGAAAGAAACAACACATAAATGGTTTCATGGAAAGACTTAATAATCTGAAGAAAAGAAGGGTATGGTGTACTGTTGGGTCTGGAGGGTTTAGTGACAATGTATAAATAAATCTCTGTGTGTGCGTATGTGTATCTGTATCAAGTCCTCTGATTTCATTTGTGTAAGTACCTTATATTGATTGAATTCCCTCTACCACTGCAGACTGATACATCTTCCATAATAGTGGAAATCCAGTGTTGGATGGTCAGTATGTCAGATGTTAGATTCAGGTTTGCCAACTTCAGAGGCCAGTTCCCTATTCACTATACCATATTACCTCTCCTAAAAATATGTATATACATATATGTATGTTTGTGTGTATACATACACACATTACTAATTACTTTATATTTAAGTCTTGTCAGTAAGCCAGTCAATATTTGTGAAATGACTCTTCTTTATTAAGTCCTTTACTGAAATCTACATTTTTGAAACAGAAAATAAAAGGCATTAATTCTGGATCTTTTCAGTTTATAGTTATCAGTAGTTAAAAAGAATCTCCTCTAAATGGACAATGTTGTACAGAGTCATATTTCTCCCTTTCAGCTGTCTAATGATCCATAAGGTAATCTTGCAATTGTTGGCCATTTGGATTTCAGCTTTGCACTTCACCCCTCTGTTATAGAATGGCAGTTATTATAGTAAATAGCTAGAACTGGCTCCACTTACATGATTTGCCACAAATGTCACAGTTAGATTTTTTTTTCCATTATTAGCTGTAAAGGAAATTCGGAGATGATTACTGATGATAATTCTCATCAATTTACATGTAGTGATTTTATAAGTACCCTAGAGGAGCCATTAACCACAAAAATTCCTTAGTACACTAGTGGCCTACAGTTGGGAAGTTAAAATTTATTTTTTTCTTTGAAAGATGAGAAAATAAGCCAGTAAAGAGACTTAACTATGAACTTGTGTATAATGACAAATCTGCTCTCTGCAAAAATATTGTCTCCTAGAGAAATTTTCTACAGGAATACAATGAGAAGCCAAAAGAGGATAGGACCAGTCATTCATCACTATGTCAACATCTTTTGCTTGGCTCAGTTAGGGAAGTGGGAAATAAAGACCTCTGTATATTGAAAAAGATTTTATATTTTTTTCATAAATAACTACTCATGCTACTACAGAAATATGCATGATACATTCAGGATATGTGTGTGTATACACTATAAGACTATAGATACACACACACATACTCGCACACACACATATATAGTCATATAGTTATATTAATATATTCATAGCTGGGTCTAAAGGTATATATTTAATAAAGGTTTAATAACTAAATAAAGTTAAAATAAGTTAAATAAAAATTAAATAAAGTTAATATTTTGGGGTGCATAATTCCAAATTGCACTACAAAAAAGCAATACAATATTTCATCAGTTGGGCATGGGGTGTCGTCAGCATGATATAGTAGAAAGAGCACTGAATTTAAAATCAAAAGACTAGATCTGAATTAAGGTTCCCTTGCTCACTAGTTGTATGACCTTGAGTAAGTAACTTAACTCTTTAAACTTCATTTCCCTTGGCGGTAGAGCCAAAATGACAGAGTAGAAGGATGGACCTATAGAAGCTCTCTGCCCACAGCCCATAAAATACCTGTAAAAATGGCTGTGAACAAATTTCAGAGGAACAGAAGCCACAAAATGACAGGGTGAAAGAGATTTCCAGCCCAAGACAGCCTGGAAGACTGAAAGGAAAGGTCTATCAAAATGGGCTTGGAAAGGAGTGCAGTCTAGCCTTGACCGTGTAGTGTGGCAGGGACAGGACAAGAGCAGGCTTTAGGGTGTGAAATCACGGGCAGGAGCTGTGGTTCCCAGATCCTCACAAATACCAAAGATAGCTTTAAAGGTCAGTGAGAAAGCTTTCTCACCTGGGTGAGAAGGGAGCATCCGCAGCCACTGTGCAGCAGCATCCATTTTTGGAGTCCTCAGGCTAAAGAACCTGGGGTAATAGAATGGCTGATCAGAGTCTCAGCCCTGAGTGGCAGTCCTGGGGTGAGGAGGAGCTCTGGTCTGGTGGAACTGGTAGAAATTCTGGAGAGGGAATTCTACTTGCAGATCCTGGGCTGAAAAGCTTGTGGTTGTTCCCAGACTAGAATGCAGGCCAAGAGAGGAGTAAACACCTCTCCCATAATTTTGCCACTTTGGAGGAACTGAGAATTTTCAGGTCCCTAGAGTATACCCTCTTCTTGACAAAGGACTCAAAAGTCAAGTAATTGGTTGGGAAAATGCCCAAAAGGGGGGAAAAATAAGACTATAGAAGGTTATTTTCTTGGTGAATAGATATTTTCTTCCATCTTTTTGGGTGAGGAAGAACAATGCATACTATCAGAGAAAGATATAAAAGTCAAAGGTTCTATATCCAAAACCTCCAAAATAAATATGCGATGGTCCCAGGCCATGGAAGAGCTCAAAAAGGATTTTGAAAATCAAATAAGAGAAGAGGAGGAAAAATTGGGAAGAGAAATGAGAGTGATGCAATAAAATCATGAAAAGTGAGTCACCACTTGCTAAAGGAGACCCCCAAAAAATGTTGAAGAAAATAACAACTTTAAAAAAAAGAGTAACTCAAATGGCAAAAGACATCCAAAAAGCCAATGAGGAGAAGAATGCCTTAAAAAGCAGATTTCGCTAAATGGAAAAGGAGCTTCAAAAGCTCACTGAAGAAAATATTTCTTTAAAAATTAGAATGGCACAGATGGAAGTTAAAGACTTTGTGAGAAACCAAGAAATTACAAAACAAAACCAAAAGAATGAAAAAAAAATAGAAGACAATGTGAAATATCTCACTGGAAAAATGACTGGCCTGAAAAATAAATCTAGGACAAACAATTTGAAAATTACAAGACTACGTGAAAGCCATGATCAACAAAAGATCCTAGACATCAATTTTCATGAAATTATCAAGGAAAACTGCCCTGATATTCTGGAACCAGAGGGTAAAATAAATATTGAAAGAATCCACAGATCACTTCCTGAAAGAGATCTGAAAAGAAAAACTCCAAGGAATATTGTAGCCACATTCCAGAGTCCCCAGGTCAAGGAGAAAATATTTCAAGCAGCCAGAAAGAAACAATTTGAGTATTGTGGAAATACAATCAGGATAACACAAGATCCAGTAGCTTCTATGTTAAGGGATCAAAGGGCTTGGAATATGATATTCCAGAAGTCAAAGGAACTAGGATTAAAACCAAGAATCACCTACCCAACAAAACTACATATATAAGGGATGATAGTTAAAAAAAAAAATAAAACTAAAAGATGAGAAAGGAATATACTGGAAGGAGAAAGAGAGAAATAGAATGGGGAAAATTATCTCTCATAAAAGAGACAAATGAAAGTTTATTTCAATGGAGGAGAAAAGGAGGAAGGTGAGAGAGAAAAAGTGAAGCTTACTCTCATCACATTTGTCTTATGGAGGGAATAACATGCACACTGAAATTGGTATGAAAATCTATCTTACAATACAGGAAATTTGGAGAAAAAGGGATAAGTGCAGTGGGAGGGAAATGGTAGCAGGGAGGGCAAATGGGAGGAGGGACTAATTAGAAGTAGACACTTTAGGGGAGGGACAAGATCAAAAGAGAGAATAGGATAAATGGGGGGCAGGATAGAATGGAGGGAAATATAATTAGTCTTACACAACATGACTATTATGGAAGTCTTTTGCAAAACTACACATATGTAGACTGTATTGAATTGGTTGGTTTCTTGGTGGGGATTGGTGGGGAGGAAGGAGGGGAGAAAAGTTGGAACTCAAAGTTTTAGGAATGAACGTTGAAAATTGTTTTTGCATGCAACTGGGAAATAAAAAATACAGGTAATGTGGTATAGAAATCTATCTTGCCCTACAAGAAAAGAGAGAAGATGAGGGTAAGCGAAGGGAGGAGTGTGATAGAAGGGAGGGCAGATTGGGGGAAGGGGTAATCGAAATGTATGGTGTTTTGGGGTGGGGGAGGAGAGAGATGGGGAGAAATTTTGGAACTCGAAATCTTGTGGAAATGAATGTTGAAAACTAAAAATAAATAAATATATTTTATAAAACTTCATCTCCCTCATCTGTAAAATGGGGAAAACTAAACTTGTATTATTTTCCACACAAGACTGTTGCAATCAAAGCACATTCGAAACTGTAAATATCATTTTCAATGGCAGCAGTTGCATCACCTACTTTTCACAAGCTTATTCCAATATCCTATTGATCAACAGAAGTAGTGTTATACTCTTTCATTTTGTTAAACCATGAGTATATAAGAAATATCTGGACTTGTGGCATATAGTATAATAGTAAATTTCTTTTAAAAATCTAGTTATCTTTCTAAAAAATTTTTTATATGAGGAATGAAACAAGCATTTCCATAACATAATACAATAAGAAAGATGATTCTACATGAAACTGCAAATCTATTATGCACAGCTTACTATTCCTTTCAAATATACCCCAAAATTATCATGTAAATTTCTTTTTCTCCCTTTCCTTTCCCTTCCTATCCCCAACCTAGTGACGGCTACCATTACATAAATATATATATATATATATATACATATATATATATGCATATATATACACGCATACATACATACATACATATATGTATATATATATGTAAATTGATCTATTCATACTCATATTTATCAGTTCTTTCTCTGGATGCAGATAAGATCTTTCTTCATATGTCTTTTCTAGTCATTTTTAGTATTTGTAATAGTCAAAATAGCTTATTTGCTTAAAGTCATTGTTAAAGAAATGTTTTGTCATTGTATAAGATGTTCTCTTGGTTATGATCATTTTGCTCTTTATTTTTCTGTGCAAGTCTTTCCATGTTTTTTCTAAAATCATTGAGCTCATCATTTCTTATAGCACAGTAGTAGCCCATCACAATCACATACCACAGTTTGTTCAACCATTCTCCAAGTATTGGGCATTACTGAAATTTCTCGTAATTTGCCACTACAGAGAAAGCTGCTATAAACATTTTAGAACATATAAGTGCTTGTTATTTTTCGTTGATCATCTTTAGAAAAGCACCAAATTAGAAAAGCACCAATTCTCATTGCTATATCAAAGGGTATATATATATATATATATATATATATATATATATATATATATATATATATATATATATATATATATATATATATATATATATATATATATATATATATATATATATATATATATATATATATATATATATATATATATATAAATGTTTAATAACTAACTAAATTAAATTTAAAATTAAATAAAGTTTAATATTTTCAGGGGCATAATTTCAGGTTGCTCTCTAAAATGTTTGCATCAATTCACAATTCCACCAATAATAAATTAGTGTCTCAATTTTTCTACATTTCCTTCAGTATTTTTCACTTTCTCCTTCTATCATTTTACCAGCATTTAGTCAATCTGGTAGATGTAAAATTATATCTCAAGGCTGATTTAAATTAAATTTTTCTAATCAATAATGATTGGGAACATTTTTTTTATTTGACTATAAATTGTTTTGATATCTTCTTTGGAAAACTGCCTGTTAATAGTATTTGACCATCTGTCAGTTGGGGAATGATTCATAAGCTTATAAATTTGACAAAATTCTTTATGTGTTTTCCATGTGAGACCTTTATCTGATAACCTCTCTATAAAAATTTTATAAAAATCTAATTGTCAGTAACTAGCTTGTTGAAATTACAAATATGTGGAAAAGCAATTATCTCCTGTTTCTATAATTTTAAATTGGGGAAATGGAAAGAGGTACAAAATAGGATGGTTTTGATTGAATTAAAGTTTTTCTTTCATTTGGATTTCTCTATGGCTTCTTAAAAAATGGTTTGAAAAGACATTGAATCAGATGAGTTTGACAGTCCTAATACTTGAGTATTCTCACATTTTTGTTTCTATACAAATGAAACTTTGAGATTATCAAAACTTTCTCTTTTCTTATTTGTGAGTTTTCCAAAAAGTGTTAGGTAAACAGAAAATTGTATCTTTAGGGTCTTAAAAATATCTGAATATTCAATGCAATGATAAATCAAATATGGCATAACTTTGCATGAACAATAGAAAAACAATTCCTTCACAGAAATTTCAAAGGAATAAACATGAACTAAGAAATATTCTATGCAAACAAACATGTTAATGGAACAGTGTATTATAGAAGAGTGTTGTGGTTGTGGTTTGTCCTTCATTCTTGAAGAGGACCATGACATCAGGAAGATGATGACATTATGTGCAGTTGAATCATACTTGAGTAAGGGAGGGCTGTGCAAAATCACCAGCCTTTCTTTCTCTTCCAGAACCATCTGGGTCCGGTGGTCTGATATTTACCAGGATGACTGGAGATGACCCAGAATGCAGTGGGAGACATTGGCCTCTTTAAGCTAAGATCTTTTCCAAATTTCACTTTGAGTGAGGCAAGAACCATTCAGAGAATAGGCTTGTTAACAAAGTGAGTCAAGGCATGGTCCCTTGGATAAATAATAATAATAACCTGGGAGGGCAAAGCCCTCAGGGTTGCTGATCAAAAAGAGAAACTATCACTCTTTACAGTAACACTGCACCAGGAGGTACCAAAAAGTAACCCTTAAGTGGTGCTCAGGCAGGGATCTGTTGAGAGTGTCAGGCACTTTAACTTGAATTTACTGTGAGATTCAGCAGTAATGAGCAGTATGACCCTGGGCAAGTGTCTTAATCTATCTGAGTTTCAAGTTTATCATTTAAAAGATATGAATTATAATAGTTTTACTGTATGTCTTACAGATCTGTTGGAAGAAAAACACTGCAAACATTTAGTGCTATTTGAACTTATCATGTTAAGATGATAAGAACTTGTGTGGGCAGGTGAGTGGATGTGAAGTTGGGTGTTGGGAGGAGGATGTTAGAGATAACCTGTGTACTAGTACCTCCTAATTCTTCAACTCTATTTATATAAAACATTCACGTTGCTCTATGAAAAATAATCTTCATAATTTTTACTTTTCCCTCAGCTAATTGTCAAAGATGATAGAAAGTGGGCTCAATATAAGAGAAAACAATATTTCCACTGGTTTTTAAAATTTTTATTTCTCCTATATTTCCCAGGATACCCCTTCCCTTCTCATAGAGTCCCCTTACAAACAAGGAGAAAAAAACAATAATGTGAGAGGAGGGTAAGATGTTCAGAAAACTAATCACAATATCCCCAAAGTCTTGTATAATACACACGTTAATGCACCAACAATCCTGTGTCTTTGCAAAGAGTTGGGGTCAGTTGCCATCCCTTATCTCTTCTTTACGTTCAAGCTTAGTCATTACAATTTCATAGTGTATAGTTTCCACTATTTTGTGATTATTTACTTTTACATTTTTGTAATCATTGTATATATTATTTTCCTAGTTCTTCTTACTTAATTTTGTTTCAGTTCACATGACTTTTCCAGTGATTCTTAGTATTCATCATATTTATTAGTTCTCATAGCACAGTAATATCCCAATTTATTCTTGTATCAACACTTATTCAGTAATTCCCCAGTCAACATGACGGACCAATGGAACCTCTAAAAGCCCCTAAACTTTCCCACATTGGCACAAGACCATGTCTTTATTTTGAACTTTCCCATACTGTTGTTTTGCCTGAGACATCAGGCCTACCTAGATACTCAAAAATCCTTTTAACTGTCCTTTCATTGTAGCCCTACCACTTAACTTATTTCATTGTCTGTAATTGGCCCCCCACAGGCTACTTGCCATTCCTTAATCCCATCCATATATTCCCACAATCTTTGTCTTTATAAAAATATCAATCATGCCCCCATTAAATTGTGCATATTCCCTAAGAATCTTGCCCCCTTCTATTGGCATCACAATAAACTTGCTATTTTGACTAGAAGACTTGAGTGGTTGAATTCTTTCAAGGCAGACCCACCCTGTACTCTTGTACTTCTGGGTTCCCACCTTCCCAAACCACAACAAATGGATATGTATTAGACTTATCTGTCACTGAGATCATAAAGACTGTCTTTCTGACTTGAGCAGAGAGGTGTACTGAACAAGTACATGTCAGACAAAGTGAGAGATTTTTAATCAGAGGTTCATTAACTTCTTTTAAAAATGACAATTAGATTTCAATAGAATTGGTTTCTTTTGTAATGTCTATATCTTATTTTATGCATTTAAAAGTATCCTTCAAAGGGATCCTTAGATTTTACTAAACTACCAAAGAAGTCCATCACATACACACATACACACACACACACACACACACACACACACACACACACACACTAAGATTAGATCCTTTCAGCTCTGGAATTCTGGGAAAACCTCTATGGGCTTGTGCTCACTGGCAATAATTTTTAATAACCTAGAGCAATTTCAACAGAAAGATTAAGTTTTGCAATGGGATATTTATGGAAGGACTGAAAAATGTATGTATGCATGTGTATGTGTGTGTCTACTGTGTAGATTTTAAGATGAAAAGTACTTACCCAAAATATTAGTAATCATAGAAATGATGTTCATTTCAAATGAAAGGATAAGATGAAAAATCCCACTCAAAGACTTTTGAGAGTGCAATAATAAAAGTAAGACTGATTGAAAAATAGAAACTACACAGCCCTTCCAGACCTTGAGATGAAATATACTAACATGAAATCTTATTAATCATAGAAATAATGTTCATGTAACACTTTCTCCCCCTCCTCTTTTCTTGACTTTAGTCCTTTGTTAACTACGGAAAAATATATATCATTTTCCTCTTTGTGCACAATTTGATAAATACTGAACAAACTCTAATGAAAGTATGATTAAAACTCTCTGTGCTCTTGCTCCACAAGTTTATATCTTTACCTTTGAAAGTTTGAACCAGAGTGAGCTGACAGGCTTTACTTGTTCTAACTCATTCTTCTGTAGCACCAATGTAATATTCACAGTACCTACATTGGCCACGAATATCCCAGCACAATTCTAAATCACAAAATACAATAGACTCTTCACATGGAAGCCAGAATCAAAACATTTATTCAGACACCCAGAAAGCCAAATCCGTCATAATCCATACACAATAAAAATGCAGAAGACAACACCATCCCCAAGCCTTCTCCCTGCTAGGCTTCCCAAAAGCCATCTCCCTTAAGCAAATAACAAGCATGCTTCTTCAAACAAAATCACAAACAAGCTCTCCCACAAACATCCGCTAGCTGCCTGCTTGCTCGCATTCTTCTCAGCTCTGACTACTCTCATATCTTCCTCTCAGTTCTGCTCTAGCTCTTCATCTTCCTGTTCCACCCTTCTTTTTTCATCCATTCAGTAAGCTCCTCCCATCACAGACTCCATGTGACTCTGACTTCCACATGACCCAGGCAGATCACAGGTACCTACTAATGAATGGGAAAGATCTTTCCATTTAAATTACCATTACATCCTCATACAGATGACCCTGCAAGGTCCTGGGTCAAATTTTTAATGGACAATTGTGTCTGGTTTGATCTCAGATTTCATAGCTGTCATTGAAGGGAAAAGATTAAATGTCTTGTAGCTACAGGAGAACATCTAGTTCTAATAGTTGGTTTCTGTCTTCTCGAAATGACAAGTAGAAGATGTTGGAGGGAAAGATAATATTTATTTTATAGGTTAATGAGAAGGAAAAAGATAATCATTCAATCTATCAATCAATCCATCATAGAACATTTATTAATCATTTATTTGGTGGCAGACACTGTACCAGATATTTAAAATAGACAGTCAAAAAAACCCCTGTCTTCCCCCAAAGAATTTAAAATTCTTTCAGGGGAAATATCCTATAAAAATAGATTAAAAAATATACACAAAGTAAATGGGAAGCAATTTTAGGCACAGGGACACTAGGAAGAGAGAATGTAAGGAAAGATTTTATACAAGGGGTGTAGCTTGAGTTGAATTTTAAAGATATGAGATATAGTTGAAAAAAGAATGAATTTGAAGCATATGCCCCCAGTTTCTCCGTTCTCCCCTTTCAACTTCCTTTTCTATGATATGTCACCCCCTTAAAATGTAAACTCCTTAAGAGACAGTTGGATAAGTATTATATGTATATGTACATATATAGTTAGTACCTAACATGTGCGAAGCACTTTTCTAGACCCTGTGGATAGGAGTTAAGAGTGAAACAATTCTTGTTCTCAATGAGCTTACTTTCAAGCATTCTTAACTTTATAAATGTCAGCTATGATCATCATTATCACTGTCCTGAAATAGAAATGTCCAACACTGGAGAAAGCTGCCTTTTATGGGAAAGCAATCTTGCTTTCACTGGAGGTTTTCAAGTAGAGCCTGGTACGTGTTGTGTAGTGAGATTCCTGTACTGACTAGACTAGAAGAACTCAAGTACAGAAATGTTTTGCAGGAGCTTGACTTAAGTGCTAGGTCAAAATATATACGATTTACTTTGCTGCTCACTACCTACAAACACATACACACATATACATATATACATATATACACTTGAAAATTATTTTTAAAATAATGTACATAAAATTATTCTTTAATCCTTTCATTTCATTATTAACAGGCTAGTGGAATGTTATTTCCATTTTATTGAGTAAGATTCAATCTAACAAAATGGTCTATAGGTCATTTGTTAAAAAGGTTTCTAGAACTGACATCTGGAAAGAAACAGGAATCTGACTGAAGGGATATGTTTACTTTAGAAATGCCAATCTAAGTTATCATTTACTTTAGCATTTTTAGTTGATACTGTCACTAAGGCCATTAAACTTGTGAAATAAAGCCCCCATTTATAAACTATGAGAGGAAATAAAATATACAATCTTAACCTCATTTATTACCATCTTTTTATCATTGATTTGTTTACATCAATTGAGTTGTTGTTTAATGGTATGATTTATCACAGTGGAAATCCAATGAAAAGTTCATTGTTGATACCTCAATATTATTTTTAAAGCTATGCAGACTAGTTTAAAGATGAAAGAAGTTTAATAAAGATATGAGAATAGAGGCTATGTTTAAAGATAGCTGTAACAATATAAAATGATTTTGTAATGATTGATTTCAAATTAAACTATTAGAAGGCTGATAGTTAGATAACAGTGAAAAATGGAAGCATCTAGGCTTGTAGATTAACACATTCAATTGTTAGAATATATAGATTTTCTGATGAAAAAAGTACTTAAGTATATCAGGCAATTCATATGAGGGTAGAATAGTGTTAAATTGGAAATCCATTAGACGATAGAATAGGAAATTCATTTGCTTGTACTAATACCTGCTATTGTTTAAGAAAACCTATTTGTACCTTGAAAAAATATCGGACTTTTTTTTAATGCTTTTTCTTCAATAGTTTTGTGGGAACTATTAAGTTGTCATTGTACACTGCAAGATTACTATTGCTACCATAAAGTTAAATAAAATGTTCATCGACAAGAAAACACTATTTAAGCCTTGCATTACAAAGAAAGCTTTTCTAGACCTGCATTGTCATGGATTTCCAAAGTAGAGCACACTGATATTCATTGTGGGCCTTTATCAGAAATATTTGATTGCTGCTTCAAAGGAAGTTGAAAATTCTGCGGCACCTTTTTCTGCAATCATGGATAGCAAAACAAAACAAATCAAATATTTTCTACCAAGAATTATAGGTATTCTTTTAGTGTAGAAACTTATTTTGAGAGCTTATCATGTTTTAATCTCCAAGGGACACTTGTGTCTGTTTTCTCACTTAGATGGATTTTAATGCTATATAGAGGAATATTGTCACCCATTTTATCATATCAATCCAGCTTTATATTTGCATCTTTTTTTTGAGGGGGATTTATCATCTTATACTCAACTTTCCTAGTTGATACACTAAAAATAAAGCATGTTGGAAGGACAATGTTGTATTCTTAATCTAATTCTACCCAATAATCTAAAAAGAAGATTAAAATTATATTTATAAGAAAATGAACAAATGTTTTATTTTTTTAAAGGTCACTTGTAAATAAACACAAGAAAACTTGCTTAGGCTTTTGCCATCCCATTGTATAAAATTACCAAGGACAAACTTTGTCAATTGTTTATCTTTTTTTTTTTTCAATTTGAAGTTCTAAGGTGATAAAAAGATGTTTCTAAGTGAAGATAACCAGTTTCTTTTATTTTCTTCATTATGATCTCAGTCACACTAATTATGCTAGCAAACAGTATAAGTAAGAAGTATTATTTTGACTTGTACCTTACTCTGTATATTAAAATATATGTGTATGTGTTTGTATATGTGTATATGTATATGCATATGTGTGTATGTTACCAGCAGTTCTACACTAGCTATGCGAAGTAGAGAATTAAGATAGCCTTCTTTGCATCAGGTTTCAGTACCACACCCTACCAATTGATTATCCTCCACATTTCAACAAAAAGCTTTCTCAGGTTGAAAAGTCAGTCTGTTCCATGATAGAGGCTTTAACTGAGTTGTTTGATCTATTTTGGACAATGCAGCTGACTTTCTCCCTACCTATATATGAGAAGACACAGACTGGAACTGGCCAGCTGAGTTTCTATTTGGGCAATTTGGACTACTCACAGATTGTGGTTTGTCCTTCATTCTCAAAGAGAACTGTGACATCAGGGAGATGATGACATGACTAGCAATTGAATTGGATTTGAGTGAGGGAGAGCTGTTCAAAGCCACTTTCTCCTACAGAGCCACCAGATACAGACCAGTTACAACTGGAGATGGCCCAGTATGCAATGGAAAACCTTGGTCTTTTTAAATTAAGATCTTTTCCAGTTCTCTTATTGAGTGCACTAAAGTTCATTCAGTAAATAAGCCTCTCCTCTCCTCTCCTCTCCTCTCCTCTCCTCTCCTCTCCTCTCTTCTCCTCTCCTCTCCTCTCATGGGTTATCATGTCCTTGCCTGAAGGTGTTAAGCCCAAAGAAGATTAATTTTGATAGCTGAAATGTACCTAGTTAACTTAGGATTTACTGACTAGATTTCTTTCTCAAAGACCAAGCCTTAAACCCAGTTCACTCTGGATATCATTAATTGGACAATAATATATTCCTGCCCAAGCACCCCTTGATGGCCATTTTTTGGGCCGTCAGAGTGAACATAAAGAGTAATAGGGACGTTCTTTGACTCATTTCTTAAAGAGGCCTATTTACTGAATGACTGTTACCTCACTCAAAGTGAGAACCTGAAAAGACCTTAGCTTAAGAGGGCCAGGGTCTCTCATTGCATTCTGAGCCAGCTCCTGTCATCCTGACGAATATCTGGCCACTGGACCCAGATGGCTCTGGAGGAGAAAGTGAAGCTGCTGATCTCATATCCAGCTGTGACTTCATTAAGCTGGTTTTTGTTTGTGAGCCTTGTTTCACCCAGGGCTGCTATTTGCATGAGGTACCTGGTGAGTTCTCTCACAAGAAGGGCTGCTCTTCTTTCAGGTCTACCACATTTTCTATTGTCTATAAATACATGCATATTCCATGTACCAATGAGGAGTGGAATCATTGCAAAAATTTTTGTACACTTTTTTGTTTGTTTGTTTTGTATTTTAATCACAGTTTGGGATATCCCTTACCACCAAAGTAAACAGATCACAGTTGAATAAAACACAATATTTTAGGGCATGTTTTCTAGCATGTTCCTCAGACTAAGAGGTGAGCAAAGCAGTCATAAAAGCTGCTCAGATGCCCAGGGTTCTTTGTAATCCGACTGCTGCTTTAGTTCAGTAAAAAGACAACCATATAGCCTGGGCTGCTTGTGAACAGGATTGTGTCTACAACTCTCAGTGTATCCAACACCTACTGCTTCATATTCCCCCCATTACCATAGCACTTCAAGATAGGCAAAACAGGAAGATAATAAAATAACTAAAAAGTGGAGAATGGATGACACTTTGACTTGTGTGTGAATTGAAATGAAGTAAGGCAGAGTTGTGTGAAGACATCAGTTTCTCTCTCTCTTTCAGTGTAATCAAAGTCCAGTGACAAGACAAAAGTCAAAATAACTGTTATAACTGGGGATGTAGTGGATGACCTTGCCATGCCTGATATCTGACCAAGATCTAAGCACTCCATAGCATCAGTTTTTGCCTTCTTGACTGGTTAGAACAAACTTCTCTCATCTACCCATTCTACCTGTGGAAGTCTTGATATGTTTGGAGTAAACATCCCCATAACTCACTAATGGATTTGAGGCTCATTGATTGCCCTCAACCTGCTTTAACCTGTCTGCCCAGATGGTTTAACTGGAGTATGGTCATTACACAAGCTACAACTTTTTGGAACCACAGATGAAAATTAGGTGACATATACACACGTAATACATATATATATATACAAATACAAACATACAGTTACATATATGTATATATAGTTATACACTAGCTATGTGAAGTAGAGAATTAAGATAGCCTTCTTTGTATCAGGTTTCAATTTAGTCCCACTTCCCACCTCCTATCTCACCCCAAGTGATTATCCTCTACATTTCATCAAAAAGTTTCTCAGGTTGAAAAATCAGCCTGTCCAATGACAGAGGTATACACACACACACACACACACACACACACACACACACACGTGTAAGTACATATGTATATATTTGTAAATGTATATATGTGTGCATATATGTGTGTATGCATGTATGTATATATGTGCATGCATGCACACACATAGACATATATAAACAAAACTGCTTTATACTCACCCTTCTCCCTCACTTTTTATATTCAATCTGTTACCAAATTCTTAAGCTTCTACTTCTACATTTCTCCCAGGTATCACCTTTTCTCGATCCCTACTATTAACATTCTAATAGAGACCCTTATAAATAACTGCCTAGAATATGAAAATATCCTTATACCAAGTTTTCTCACCCTCACTATTGTCTTTTCTCTAGTTTCCACTTAATAGAATTGACATATCACTACTCTGTGACTCAAAAATCTTTGGTAGAGACCTGTGTTCTTTCAAAATTCTTCTTTATGATACTCAAGGGTTTCTAAAACTTAGCACTGTCTTTTAAGTTTTATCTTTCATTACTTTCTTATTGAATACCTTGCTCTGTCTCTCAGAACTAGATAAATCTAATCACAAAATAAATAAGAAAGAAATTGAGGATATGAATATTATCTTAGAAAAGTTAGATAGGGTAGACCTTTGGAGAAAATTGAATGAGGACAGAAAGGAATATATCTTTTTTTCCACAATACATAGGACCTACACAAAAATTGATCATGTATTAGGGCATCAAAACCTTATAATCCAATGAAAAAATCAGAAATATTAAATGCATATTTTTCAAATCATGATACAGTATGTATCATGTAGTGATAACACAATATGCAATAAAGGGTCATGGAAAGCTAGACTAAAAATTAATTTGAAATTGAATAATGCTATGGTAAAGAATGAGCAGGTAAAACAACAAATCATAGAAACAATCAATAACTTCATCCAAGAGAATGACAATAACTTACAAAATTACAAAAAAACATACATAAAGCAGTTCTTAGAGGAAATTTTGTATTTCTAAATGCTTCCATGAATGAAATAGAGAAAGAATAGATCAATGAATTGGTTGTGTAACTAAAAAAGCTAGAAAAAGAACAAATTAAAATCCCCCAATTAAATATCAAATTAGAAATTCTGAAAATCAAAGAAAAGATTAATATAATTGAAATTAAGAAAATTATTGAACTTATAAATAAAGCCAGGAGCTGGTTTTATGGAAAATGGCAACAAAATAGATAAATGTTTTGTTAATTTAATTAAAACAAAAAAAGAAAGAAAAAAGCCAAATTACCAGTATCAAAAACTCAAAGGACAAATTAATCACCAATGAAGAGGAAATCAAAACAATAACTAGGAAAAATGTTGCCGAAATACATGCCAATACATCTGACAATCTAAGTAAAAAGGATGAATATTTGCAAAAATATGAATTGCCCAGATTAACAGAAGAAATAAAATACTTAAATAATCCAATTTCAAAAAAAAAAAAAAAAAGAACTTGAATAAGCCATCAATGATCTCATTAAGAAAAAAATCTCCAGGACCAGACGGTTTTACACCATGAAAGAACAGTCAGTTCCAGTGCTATATAAACCACGTAGAGGAAAAAAATTCTTGAAGTCCTGCCATATTTTTGAATTGATAGAAATATGTTCCTGATACTTATACCAGAAAGATCCAAAACAGAAAAAAATTATAAACCATTTTCCCTAAGGAATATAGATGCAAAAATTTCAAATAAAATATTAGCAAAGAGATTATAGTAACTTATCATGAGGATAATGCACTATGACCAGGTGAGATTTACACCAGAAATACAGGGATAATTTAATTAGGAAAATGACTATGTCAGTAGCAAAATTAACAGAAATAACATGGTTATGTCAGTAGACTCAGACAAAGCTTTTCGCAAAGTTCCAGAACCATTACTATTTAAAACACTAGAGAGTATAGGAATAAATGGAATTTTTCTTAAAACAGTAAGTACCATTTATCTCAAAACTGTCAGCAAGCATTGAATGTAATGAAGATAAACTAGGATCATTTCCAATAAAATCAGAGGTGAAACAAGGATGTCCATTATCACCACTGTTATTCATATTGTACCAAAAGTATTATCTTTTGCAATAAAAGAAGTTAAAGAAATTGAAGGAATTAGACTAGGTAATGAAGAAACAAAGTTATCACTCTTTGTAGATGATGTGATGTTGTACTTAGAGAATCCTAGAGAATCAACTAAAAAAAACCTATTTGAAATAATTAAAAACTTTCAAAAAGCTGCAAGCTATAAAATAAACCCACCTAAATCATCAGCATTTCTATATATTACTAACAAAGACCAGCAGCAAGAGACAGAGAAATTTCATTTAAAGTAACTATAGACAATATAAAATATTCAGGCATCTACAACTATATGAACACAATTACAAAATACTTTTCATAAAAATAATGTCAGATCTAAATAATTCAAAAAAATGTCAATTGCTTATGTATGGGCTGAGCTAATGCAATAAAAATGACAATTCTACCTAAATTAATTTACCTATTCAGTGCTATACCAAACAATCAAAAAATATTTTATAGACCTAGAAAAGAAGAACAAAATTTATCTGAAAGAACAAAAGGTCAAGAATATAAAGCTAATTAACTAGGGAAAAAAAGTGCAGAGCAAAGTGGCCTAGCCCTACCAGGTCTAAAATTATATCATGAAGCTGCAATCATCTGTTGCTTGATACTGCCTAAGAAATAGAATGGTGGATCAAGGGAATAGATTAGGTACATAAGACACAGTAGTCAATGACTATAGTAATCTACTGTTCAATTAACCCAAGGACTCCCACTTTTGGGATAAGAACTCACTATTTGACAGAAAACTGCTGGGAAAAGTGGAAAATAGTATGGCAAAAACTAGGCATAGATCAACATCTCATACTGTATACCAAGATAAGGTCAAAATGGATACATATTTTAGACATAAATGATAATAATGTAGGACATTAGGAGAGCAGGGAATAGTTTAATTGTCAGATCTATGGAGAAGCTAAGAATTTATGACAGAAAGAAAGGAGAGCATTATGAAATCCAAAATAGATAATTTTGATTAGATTAAATCAAAAAGGTTTGCACAAATAAAGCCAATGCAACCAAGACAAAAAAGGAAGCAGAAAGTGGTGAAATGATTTTACAGACAGCATCTATCATAAGTGCTTCATTTCTAAAATATGTATAAAGTTGACTCAAATTTATAAAAGTACAAGGTATTCCCCAATTTATAAATGGTCAAATGATATGAACAGGCAGTTTTCAGGTGAAGAAATTAAAGGCAGCAAGTCATTCAAAAAATGCTCTAAATCACTATTAATTAAATAAATGAAAACTAAAGCTCTAAAGTACCACATCACATCTGTCAGATTGGATAACGTAACAAAACAGGAAAATGATAAATGTTAGAGAAGAGGTAGGAAAAGAGGAACACTACTACATTGATGGTGGAGTTGAAAACTGATCTAACTATTCTGGAGAGCAATTTGGAACTATGTCCAAAGGGCAACCAAACTGTTCATACCTTTTGATTCAACTATATCACTACTAGGTCTATATCACAAAGAGATTCTTAAAAGGGAAAAAAAGGACTCGTGTACAAAAATATTCATAGCAGCTCTTTTTATAGAGACAAAGAATTGGAAATTAAGGGAATGCCCATCAATTAGGGAATGGTTGAACAAGTTGTGGTATATGAATGTAATGGAATACCATTGCTATCAAACAGTTATCTTTACTATAATTAAAATTGTAGAGAAAAATTATACTATAATGGTATATGATATAAATAAATAATAGAGAATAAGTCCCAGCCCAAATCTAGACATTTTTAGGAAAAAAAATCTTTAAAAGCAACTTTTTGTCTTGAAACCCCATTAAAGGGGCTTTGCTGCACTCTTCTCATTTCATATTAATTCCAGACACTGAGTATTAAGTAGAATGAACTGTGAATGTTTGTAATCAGCGACATTACAATAATCACCATATAAATATTGATACATATATCAAGTATGCATACACTGAAGATATTTTATTACAATGGATAAGATTGGCCTGACTCTAAAGAACTGATTCTGTCGTAAAGTTCTGGCTAAGATTTAAATCTCCAATTAACGGCATCTAGCTGTTTTTATTTATCCGTCATGTTATAAATAGGTGAACTCAGTTTGAGACATACCTCCTAGCTTCTAAAGCACAAATTCCCTTTTCCTAAGTGACAGTCTAAAAGTATGGATATACAAACTCAATGAGAATTCTAATGATTTTTTATTTAATTGCTCTGCATTTATTTATTTGTTCTTCTCCAAGTACTAATTACATTGTTCTCATTACCCCAGGTACCTTGAAGAAATATTAGAAGAAAACTACAAATGTCTACAGGGATGACTTTTCTTTTTTTATCGTTGTAGCTGGGGCAAGGTTTCCTGGCACCTGTCCACCTCCATGGTAGGTTCACCAAACTAATAAATAATCACGGTTTTCCCTGATAATCCTTACTCTAGAGGAGTAGTGATGAGGGTATGTATGAGTGTAGCTAATTGAAGAAAAAATTATGTATGAGGTATGTGGTGGCAGTAAAATCATTAGGACTTACTAGGTAGCAGATTAGATAGCACTCACAGGGAACGAAACAGAGAGACCTTTTTGGGAAGAGATGTGAACTATCTATCTATGTTTATACGTAACAAAGGTTTTATATGTGGATGTGCTTATGTGTCAATCAAAATCAATAATTAGTGTCCCTGTTCTTAAGAAACTTACAATCTAGTGTGGGAAGACAATGAATAGACACCTGAAAATTGAGGTAGAGGTAAGGAGTGGGAGTAGGTTGTCTAACCCAGGGGCATGATGAAGGCCTGCATCTAAGGAAATGAGCATTTCTGAGTTGATTCTATCAGAATGATGAAAATGCAAAGATCCTGAAGTCCTAGAAAAAAGCCTCATTTCTGGAGAGCCCTCCTTAAACAGTGGAAGGCAGGGGATCCTCAAACAGGAAGAACCTAAGTTGCTGAAGAGGACTGAGTTTCAGAGCTGATTTCAATTTGCAGAATGATGAGTTTCCTGAAGTCCAAGAAAACAGTCTTAGACCATTATGTATAGTAAGTTATTCTTCTCCTGCTATTCCTTGGGTATAGTTCCTCTGTCATCCTCTCAGTTTCCCTCTAAAACCTTTGAAGACTAACTCCTATATGGTGTTTATACTTCACAATCCCATACCTCAAGTCCATGCTTTACTTGAACTGAAAGCACATTAGAGTGGAGGAGCCAAGATGGCAGAGAGAAGTCAAGAAGTTGCCTGAACTCTCTCCAGTTTCCCTCAAAAACAACATTAAGGCAAGCCTCTAAAAGAATTCTATAGCGACAGAATGCACAAAAACGTAGAGTGAAATAAGTTTCCAGCCCAAGATAACTTAGAAAGACCTCAGGAAAGTTCTATCTCACTTGGGTAAAAAGAGAGAGAGCCCAGCACAGATGGTGTCTGAACAAGACAGTGGGAGACTTTTAGCCATAGAACAGGTCAACAACTTAACACCCAATCTTCCCTGCAAGGTTCCTTGCAAGATAGATTTTAGGGTATCCAAAAACATATACGGGGCAAAACAGAATTATTTCTTTGTTTCCACTAATTTCTAACTGAAATTTAGCTTTTCCTTCACTTATGAATGTTAAGCAAAAGAACATGATTCCAAGAAAGAATCCATAAATTTTACCAAATTGCAGAAGTATAGTGGATAGAGAACAGGGCCAAGAATGCGTAAGACCTGAATTTAAATCCAGCCTCAGACACTTACTGTGTAAGAGCAAAGTCATTTAACCTCTGTCTTACTCAGTTTCTTCAACTGCAAAATGGGGATAAGAGTAGCATTTACCTCCTTCCGAGGGCTTTTGTGAGAATCAAAAGAGCTGATGTTTACAGAAGCATTTTAACACAGTGCCTAGCATGTTGGTTGGTTATTTTCCTTTGTTTTTGAAGAGGACCAAAATGACATCACCATGATAAAGTGAAGTTTCAGTGTGTCTGACTGTGGCTGATCACATCAGCTTATATTGATAAGCTCAGAATGCTCTACCACAGGCTGGGCACAGATAGTCCATGTGAATATTTGGGGTGGATGCTTCAATTTTGTGCATCCTCTGTTATTTTGTGCTGTCCAAAAGGATACATGATTTAAAAAAAAAAAAAAGGGTTAAGATCCCCTGTTGTGGAGTAATAGAACATAAATGTAGTGAAGGAAGGATAGCCACCTCACTGCTACTAAGGCCCTTGCCTTGTTAGTCTTCTCTGGCACCTGCTCCTCTTGCCGTCTCTTTTTTTTCATTTCTACAGATTTCCTTGTGCCAACTTCTCAGTCTAGGCTTTGGCATTTGTATTCTGAGTCCTATTGACTACCCACCTCTTGACCAGCTTTGTTCTTAAAATTATCTTTTTGCCTTCTTAATTCCATCTCTTCCTCTGCCTCCCTGACTGTTACCCACATGCACGTGAGACAGTGAGTAGAGCTAAAAAGACCAAACCAGGATAAAGAACTTATAAAACACACTCAGCATGATAGGAGTATCCTATTGTATTTCTGTAATAATGGCAATCAACCAAAATAGCATATGAAGGGCTTAACCATTGAAAACATGCCAAATTACTGAGATCAAACAGTTAAGCTTAGAGATACATATACTTTTTGAGGTACCTCATTTATTTTTCTTTATTCCATTTGGAACTTAGCATTTCAGAGCAAGGTTAGTAGGAAAAAAGATCTCATCAAGAGGGCACATATGACAGAAAATGAGGTAAGCTAGTCCTAGACTAAGAATCAAATAAGAAATGGATGACTTTAGTTCTACAGTGGTATTTCCAAGATGTCATGATAGCCAAAAGAAAGGTCTTCAACACCCAGAAAGATCTTCTGTGGATAATGTGTACATGTAACTCACTTTCAATCCTTCAAGTGCTATACAAGTACTAGATATTGAAGTTAACTATTTGTTGAAACATATAGGTAAGAGTCTCAAAGAGAGAGAAGGAATGAATGGGTGGTCATCTGTTCCAATAGCAGAAAGGCCCACACCAATAAAATCATGGATACATCAAAATATCATTTGCCAGTAAAGTTCCCTTATAGCCCACCTAGTCCAAATTCTCTAATTTATTGAAAAAAAATTTTTTTAAATGTCTATTTTTAGAAATTATATTTGAACCCTATTTTTTTTGTAGCCCCCATCCCTGTGCTTTCTACTGAATTAGGGGATAAAATATTAAGAAATCCACATCCCATGAATAGTAGGAAGTTAGAGTTTTTCATCTTTGTAATTAGTGACCAGAACCCTATGGAACTGACATAACAGCTAGTTTAGGTAACTATTCTCAATTAAATTTTCTGCCTCAGAAATAATTTTAAAATAAAGACATCTTGATACATTTTTTAAAATCACTTATTAATTTTAGTTTTAAGTGTATAATTTAATTAATTAATTAATTTTAAATGTATAATTTAAGTATAATATTATACTAAGTCTTTTGGCATATCCTTTTAAGAGATGATTGGATTTTTGTTTCCACAGAAATCATGTGATAGAAATAAAAATTATGGAGGGGGATATAGCTCAGAGGTTGAGAGCCAATACTCTCTTTTTTCTCTGAGAAGGCCTTTTGCCTGTGTAAAAAACTGCCAGACCTGGTAAAGCTCACTAAGGATGAGGCCCATTAATCCAGTCACTGTCTTAGATAATGTGGCTTTTCTTATGGATTTCCTGGGTTGAATCTTCAACTCACACTTTTGTCAGCTTTTATCAATTAAGAAAATTCCTTTCTCATGCAGTGGAGATCATAAAATAAGAGTGATGCAGACATCCTGGGATGAAAGTAAAAGTATTTATGACTTGTAGCATAAAGAGAATGAGAACGAAAGAGGGGAGGGAATTGAAGTGTGAAAATGAGAGATGTAAGGAGACCCACATAGGGGTGGGTTTTAGGTATTTTCAGAGAGGCTATAGATCCTGAAATGCCTGGCCAACAGGGTACAGGAGAGGAAAACAGGAATCAGAATAAGACGTAAAAGGCTTTGAACTTGTCTAAAAGTGTGTGTTTCCTTATGGGTCACTGGGCCTCTTGTGGTCTCTTGAAAAAGAAAAAAATAAAAATATATAAAATAAAATAATACATAAATAAAATAAAAATAAATAAAATAAAATCTTTCTTTAACTCTCTGACAGCCATGTAGAGTTTTGGGTAAGATGATTATTTCTTACAATCTGTACTACCTAGAATGGAACACTTTCTATTTTTTAAGGAAATTTAAAGTACTTATCCCTATACATATTCTTACAAAGCATAGTATATATACTATATAATTTATAGTAATGATGTATTATTGTAAATATAATTATATATAGTACAGTAAATATAACAATTCGTAGTATAAATTTTCCATTAATCTTTTATTAAAAAAGTCAAACAAATAAAAAAAAAACATTGTCAATTTACTTTTAGATAAAATCCAGAAATAATAATTAAAACAAACAAACCGGAAACCGAGTAGTAGATCTACAATTTCGATTTCAGTTTTGCTTACAAATATATTTCTAACTCAACATCCTTGAACTCTGAAAGCTGTTGTTCCTTATATCTCTTACCATATGTGAATAAACTCCTTAAGAAGGACATCGGCAATAGATATCTCAATTTCCTTTCGTATTCCTCAGGATTAATTTCATGGCTGATGGAAGGATGGGGGAAAATAAGATTAATAATAACAAGTGGGAGTTGGTGGATCTCAGGCTGGTAGTACGTATAATGGAAAAATCATTAGATTTATCTTGGCAATATGACAGCGAAGGTCTAGCCTAACTTCAGTGTTATCTGTATTTCACCCCTAAGCTAAGAGTGGGGAACCTTTGGATTTAGTCAAAGGGTCACACTTGAGGACCTAGAGGGCCACAGGTTCCCCACACATGCTCTAGGCCATAAAACCTTTGTCAACTAAGGAAATGTTCCAGTGACAACTTTTCCCGTTTCTAGGGCTGTTCTAATTCATAAAGTAGAAGTGATTGAGTACAGACTCTGAGAACCTCCTTGAACTCTCCTTGAATCTTCCCACTTAATTTGGCCTTTCTTACTCAAATCTGTTACCCTTAAACTAGCCTAGCCCTCCATTTTCTGATACCTCTGCATTACCCTGCCTGCTTCCCATCCAAGCCCTCCTTTGTCTGATCTGCTTCCAGTTGCCACCAGCTGTTTCCCACTTTAGATTACATCCCTAGTTACCCCAGTCTCAACAAGATCCTCCTTAAACCCTGCTCTACATCTTTCCCATGCACTTTCTGTATATAAATTTTATCTCACCTCCATGAAGGCACTCAGATTCAATCTAGCTCTGACAGTCCAGTTGAGATTCTATCTGGTCAGCTTCTCAATACAAATGTCACAAATGGTTAGGCTTCTTAAAAGTCACCCCAATATGGTGAACTTTTAATAAGCTCTGTTTTACTTTGGCTGAAAGAAGGCTTGATTCGATTTCATTCGGCAGGAGCCAGCATGTTGGTATTTTGGTATCCCAAGCACCCTGAAACCTCAACTTTATTCCCAAGCCTCATCATTATGGTTCCCTGACCTCAATATATGGTTCCCAAACCTCAACAGAAGTATGGTGAGATTTGAGGCATTTTAAAGAAATAAGAAAATGAAAATTTGACTAATATATCTTATTTATCCTACTTGAATTTTTTTTCATTTTAACAAATGCAACTTTTAACATTAGGTAAAATCTATGATATTTTTTACCCTTGATGAAAAATTAAGGATTATTTCATTAGATAAAGGGATTTTTTTGGTAGTTTTTCTTCTTGATTTTATCTTCTAAATACAGCTTTGTAGGGAAAACTACATGAATAGTAGAAATAGCATTAAATAAGTAAAATGGAAAATTTTGAAATTTATTGAAGAGCTTTCCATTACTAGCATGGAAAGAAGAGGTAAAGGATTTTTATTAAAGAGTGGATTCATAGGCTTTTCCTTGCCCAGGGGCAATTTCATTATCTCTGTTAAACTTCTGAGTTTCCAGGTTCTTTCATATGCTAATGAACCTCACTGTCCAAGAGCAATATATTCTTTTGTTGAATCATTTGCAATTTACCAATAACAATCTGAAAAGGATTCACCTTTATACCTTATTTATCTCCCTTCCATTTTCTAATTTCTTCAAGTGGATTGGGGGAATTTGATTTGGACTGTCCAAATCAAAGCCTGCTATATACATGCACAAAAATTCCCCACCC